>NC_079334.1:48056190-48356190 GCF_029582105.1 Oenanthe melanoleuca
TCAAATCCTGACAAACTAAAGCTGTTAAGCAATTTCATCGTGCTTCATACTGCAGTTCAATTGTACCATAAAATCACAGCCACCACTTGCCAAGTCATTTCACCCTATCATAACAGCACGGCACGGGAGAACAGCAATTTCCAGCAATGGGCTGTCATCTGCTGCACTCCACCAAGCACACTCTGCTGTGCCATGTCCCTGGCTGGCTGCCAGACTGCTTCTGCACTCCATGTCCAGCTCATAACTCAGCCTGCTAGTATCAGGACACCATAATGGACATCATTGTGTACAGAAGGATTTAGCACAGCTGTAACATGATGCAGTTGACACTCTCGTTGTGATACATTACCTTATAAAACCAGCAACATCCAGAAAAGGAGAAATAGAATTGGCCAGTCAGATGAGAGTACAGGCAGCCCCACTGTTCTCCAAACCTCTGTATCATATTAAGATATCAAATTTCAAACTGGGTTTTGGAAGCTGAAAAATGTAATACTACATTTCATATATAAACACCATAAGATTCCTAGACCAAAGTCTGTCATGTCTTATACCCATGTAGTACTATTGAATTTACTCTGTGGTTAATGCCCAGCAGGTATTTGCTAATTTCAGCAAAATGTTCTGTGTCGGGTTATGCAGCCCCCCTCATGGGCTACAATGTCACACTGCAGGGAGGAGACAAAATCCTCCATGCACTGAAAAGTCTGTCGTGGTTCCCAATTCCGTCTGATGATCTAATGAATTCAAAATAAAGTAAACAAAACCCATCGAAGCATATACTTTTAAATTCTGATACATGTGAAGAATTTAAAGGGAGAGTTGAAGAAAGCTGAAGTCCTTCTGAGTGAATTTATGGGCAATGTGTCTTAATAAGCAATTGGCACCCAGACAACTAGATGAGGTTTTAAAGCCCAATACATCCAGAATCATCAGGAGCAGATGAGCAGCTCCAGCCTCCCTTTGGCATGGGGCTGGGTTTATACTCAGCTCAGTCTATCACACTGGTTGACCTCTGAAGGACTGGACTAGGTTTTCATTTTTGTCATCAACGCAGGAGGGAAGGATTTTCTACCTTTCTAAGAGTAAGGCTGGAACCTCCATGAGGTAGGTTATTTCAAGGTGATGTCTGTGTTTCATACAGACCATTGTTTATGGGTTTCCACAGAGGTAGAGATAGGGGAGTCATCCTCCCAAAGGGCAAAAAGGTGAAAAATGTTATGATGAATGCATTTCTGCAGAGATTAAGGGGAACCTGGTGAAGGCTGTGATGCTCTTAGGTGGAAACAAAGATAAGGAACAAATGGGGCATGCCTCTCAAGGAAGCACTGTGCACACATATATTTATTACATCTTTTGAGAGCATGAGCCTCACTGGGCTGAATAAATGTGAGGAGGAAGAAGATATTCTGCACATTCTCCTCAATGAATCTCTGCTTGGAGCAGACATGGCAGCCTCCTATCTTTATTCTCACACATTAAGGACAATTCTTACCTTTGTTTGACATATGGTCTTCTGATGATCTTCAGCTGCTCCCAATTCAGGGCATGACTAAAAGCTAGAATCTTATTTGGATGAGCAGCAGCACGTTCAAGTGCCACCCCCATAGGCAGGTATATATTACAAAGCTTAGAGAGCACTCAGGAGCCAGGTAGTCTATACAAAAGTAAAAAGCATTTTTATTAACTCAACAAGTGTTCATTTAAAGCAAATTAGGTTTGGCTCTGGGAAACCTTCAAATTATGATTCAAGGAGATATTGGAAAAGGATACTTAGAGTGTAGGCTTACATTCCATTGGTGAATAGTCTAAGGGAGTCTTTAATAGGCGAAGAAATTGTGCTATTTAACTAACAGATACATTGAATTAGGGCACAAACTGGGTGTCCCAGAATGTTAACAATATCTGTTGGAATATTGCACTCTTCTACTAACAGAGGCCCTCCTAAATTTACAGCATGACTATAATTTCTTTCACAATCTGTCAGTTTATGAGGTTGTCAAGAAGTTTATCAATACTCTGAATGAAGAAAATGTCCAACTGAAAATTATAGATTGTATCTTAAATAGTGGTTCCTAAAAGTATCAAAATCCTCTTTCTCCCTTCTGACTCTTCCCAATATTCTCTACATGTTTTACATTTAGAAAACATAATCTCCCCTTTCAAAATGCAGGTATGAATTTGTAGTTTAGACCTCACGCCTGTTTCAGTAAAAACTGAAAGTTAGTCTGAATGGTGTAATTATAGCTGTCTCTGTATATTTTGTAAGCAGTTAAACATTAGGCTAAGACAAATGATGATCAGTGTGGAAATCTAAAGGAATTAGGAAATAATCATCCTGGAAATGATTAGATGTGATACATACTTAGCCAGATCCTGCAGTACAAGTCTTTGAATTTGCAGCAGTTTAAAAAAAATAGTAAAAATGTAATAAACAGTGTCTCTTGTGTTTTTGCTGCTGCTTACTCTTTCAAACAGTATTTAAACTGCTAAAATAACGAGACATTACATCCTCTCAATGGTCTGGGTAATTACTCTTCTTTATGTGGTCAGAGTTACTCATGTTAAAGCAACTGCTATAACTCTTTTTTCCAGGCAGGATAAGGAAAGACAGAAAAGAGAAAATGTGTTTGTAAAGGATGGCTGAAAAGGCTTGTTTTGAAATAAAAGCATTGTATTTGGATGGCAGCTAATCCTGATGCTTCACCATACTGGCCCTAGGATGTGGAAATCTAAAGCTGCAAGGAAAATAATTTCTCAGTTCTGTCAGGTGACAAGGAGGTCATGCTGATAGACAAGGAGTTGGCAGTTTCCACTAAACAAACGATTGTGGAAAAATCATGAACACTCCAGTTCCTTTAGGTATTTGCTGTCAAGCTGAAGAGATCTTGAACATACAGTTTGATTCCCTTCTTTGGTAAGTGCAAGGGAAATCTTTGTCAAGGACAAGTAGGAACAGAAAGAGAAAACTTTAAAAAAAAATCAAGTACAAATGTTATTAACCATATTATATTCCTTCATAGATGGGATATCTGATTGAGTAATAGTTTACAATAATCCCTGTCATACTCATGCAATGTTTATATATCAGAACATGGGAAATACTGTGAGATAAAATTGTTCATCCATAATAAAAATGGAGAAATCATTTGATTTTCAGACATATAAATGGATATTAAATATTATGTTATGTTATGTTATGAATATTGGAAAAATTTAAATAGCTACAGCTTTTGCTTCTTTTATGCAGTTGATTTGACTTTAATCTCCAGGAAATTCAGTTTGTAATACTGAATATGCATTTTTGTAGAAGCATATGACAGCAGCATCTGAAAACAACCACTTAAGTTGCACACAGTATTAACAGAAGGGAAATGTTAGAACAGAAACAATTCTGAAATGTTTTCTTAATGTGCACAAAAATAAAAAAAAATACCATAGCAATATGAATAATAATCACTATATACCTAGATTATTGTTTGATTTCAACAATTGGGCTTAAATAGATTTTCTTCTGTATGTGCCATAGGGATTTCTGCCAGGAACATGATATTTAGCACAATAATAAATGAGCAGAAAAAAAGAACAAGCAAAAGAGTAATAGGTAAGTGTTTACATTTTCAACTACCCTAGGTAGCAACTGAAGAACTGTAGAATTCCAAAACACTGAGTGACTAGACAATAGAAACAAAGATTCAACTAAGCGATGATAAGTGCAAAATTATATAAACAGAACTGTCCCTAAATATCTAAGAACAATTATATGATGAAGTGCTTTAAATGAACTTTTGTCACTCTGAAAAGAATTATCATGGACAAATTTCTAAAAATATAATTCAGTGATTAGATGTCAACAAAACCAAAGTGGGTTCATGTATTTATGTAGATGTAATGTTTTGTATTTGAGTAGAATTTGAGAAAAATACATAACATACCTGTAGTGCATCTTTATTATGAATACTGTAAGCACCCATATATCTCCAAAAGATTTTCATATAAAAATTCCTATATAATTTAATTTGAACAGTTCGTAAAAGAAATCATTAACTTAGCCTGATATTTTGAGTTGGACACAGAAAATTTTTGGAGAAGTTCTGGAACCTGCTATAAAGAAGGAAGTACAAAACTGCCTGGGATATTGTCAAAAAGTTTTATCAGAAACTAGGAAAATATTTTGAATGGGCAAAGAGAAAAGATTGTGGCTGTTTTTCTTGGAAAAGGGACACAATAGTGATCTTGAAAATTGTGAATGGCATGATGGCAAAGTAGAAAAATTTCTCTAAGTTTCTCGCAATAGAGGAATTAGTAGGAAAATGGTTAAAATATCAGGCAGCAGATCTGTATTGATCAAAGAAAAAGTGTTGCTTTCATCCAGTATGTGTGATTAGGAGATCATTCATACACATAAGTTGAAACAATAATTAAATTTGTGAAGAATATGTCTTAGACTGGATAGTAATGCTTTAGATGCAATTTGTGACTCAGGTTACTTACTGAAGGAATATGAAAGGATGCACCAGAAGGATCACCCTATTCATGCTCAACACTAAGATGTTCTTACTGTGTATTTGTTCTTTTACTTAAGCCTGTATTCCTGAAAGTTATCAAAGATAGGCTGATGGGCTAAGAGGGACTTTGTGGCAATTTGTATTCTCATCTTAGATCAGGTGTCCTTAGAGCAGCTTGTTTCAAAAAACTTTAAAGGTGCAGCCATTACTTTATGTTTAATACTCTAGGTTTCCAAATTCTAGCATAATAGAAGAGCAGATATGCAGATTTATAATTAAGGAACTGTTTTTTAACTGCAGCACGTGACTTGATGCAGGGCTGTTAAAGGTGAAAAAATTTCAATTTATTCTTACAGGAGAAAAAAACTTACTATTTTTCCAAAGAACCCATTGGCCACCAGTCTGGGTGCCATGTAAATATTCAGACACAGCATAAAAAGCTGCATTTTAATGCAGCTTGAGTTAATTAAAGGATACTTATGTTATTGCATGGAAACAGTTGCTTCTTAACCTTGTCTCAATTCAGGGCAAATATCCCTTTCAGTTGTATCAGAACCAGCCTTTTGCCTTCTTACCTCTCTGATTTTGAAACCCTACATCTCAACCATGTCTGCTTCAATGGACATGTGTTCTCTCAGTAAAGTGCTTACATTCTAATTAGTCAAATTCCATTCAATCCCTTGCTAATTCAGAATATTAGGGTCTTAGCCATCTCAGCTGATCAGCCTCTAATTACCAGGCTGTTTGTGCTTTTAGCCTTCTGACAACTGGCAGTGATGCTTTTTGTCAACCATCATGCTTGTTAGGAAGACTTCAGCTCCATTTCCAACACAAACACAAACATTAAGCAAGTGTAAGGGGTTGGTAATCCACCGTTTTATTGATAACCTTCACATATTTGCATGCTGGGCATCCTGCCCTTGCAGCAGCCAGAAGTCTGGCAACCAAGGATCCCTAGCCCTTGCTCTGCTCCCTGGGCACATAAGCAAATGGGCAATCATATCAGGCCAAGAAGTGTTGACACTTTATATCCAAACCAAACCATTATTGGAATACCATACTTTGACAGAAAATGGAGTTTTCAAGCATTTTTTCCAATGCAGGGAAATGCTGCTCCTGAGTGAGTCAAATGAAGTTCTGTTGTCACCAAGAGGAACAAAAACTGAGCATTCTTCATGGACAAGATAATAGCCTTCCTTCATTAAGCTGGTTTTAAACTTCCATTTTCAGCTCATCTTGCACATCTTCTGCACACACTCACACAACTGTGAATTCTTGGTTATAGTAATGATCTATTCTGCTCTGAGGAGAGGTTACCATTAAACTTTATATTTACTTCTTTCCTTTCACCCTCTTGGAAATTACCCAGCTGTCAAAGAGGAAAAAGAATTCACAATTTGCATTTTTTTCTCCTGAAGTCACTTCAACGTCTGTGTACTTTATCTTCATTCTGTGTCTAGCTCAGGTAGTTAGGGTGGTGGAGATGTTTTGAAGGGAATTTTCATTTTCAGGTGTAGAGAAGACTGATAAGTATTTCCTCTTCCATCATAGCTCCTTGATACACATTCCCACCATCCCCACGTCTCCCCCTCCCCAGCCCAGCCCCAGGATATTAGATTACTTTCTCCCACCAATTTCATAATGACTCTTAATATAGATACAAGGCATCTCATCAATTTTGGTATCCATAACATGCATGTTTACATCTAGATTCGATATTACTTGTGGTAAATGGAAAATATTACTCAGCAAAGGATTTCTTTGCCAATCTTTCTGTCTTGGATTTGTCACAACTGTACCTCTGGATAAAATTCACCTCACCACCTACAAGGAGTTTAGATGGCTTGGTCTGTTTTAGATCATCCATTTGGCAAATGTATAAACTTAGGTGGGAAGGACCTCACCCTTCTCATCTAAATTGTTTAATTACTTTGGGTCTGGGAAGCAGAAATAAATCATTTCATAATCATACATATGATCCCTCATAACATGCCTGAAATGGGGAAGCTTCATTCAGGCTGCTAATATGGAAGTTTTCATTGTTAAGGTCCCATACCTTTAATCAGTGTTATGATTTTGATGGCGCTGTAAAAGTACACATTTTTCTCAGTAGAAAGTCCTCAGAATAGATGGAGACTAGCTCAACATTTAGGGCCCATGTTTTCCATATAACTTTTCTACAAAGAATGTTCATGCTATTTTTATTGAAAATGAGGACAAAGACACAAAGATGACATGTGTGTATATACAGGTGGGTTTTTTTGAGATAATATACTGACAATGCATGTTTGTATTTCCTACTGACACCTCTCATTTCTATTGAGCTGTGTTCATTTGTCACCAAAATTCCAGAAAAGATTTCGAAATTAATGAACTTCACTGAAATTATAAAGGGGGAATTAAATTAATGGAAAAAATGTACAGAAAGAAAATTAAGAGTCTTAGTCCATTAATTTATACTTTAATCATAGAAATTCAAAGAAATTTGATTGCAGGGAGTATTTCAGTCTAGAAGAAAATTTATAAGAGATTACAATCTGAGAAATGAAGGCTCACAAATTTAAATGCCAAATAAGACTGCCTAAGGTTTGGATTTTTTTTTTGTTTGCTTGTCTCCTTTTGGAGTGTGAGTTATGGGGGTGTAAGTTCACCTGAAAACTTGCAAATGCTAAATCAAGACAACTCCTAAGAGGTCTTTTTATTCTCACTGTGCTGGTGAAGGTACAAAACAACAGGAGATCTAACTTCAATCAAGATTTTTAGGTACCAAATTGTAAATGCAGCCATGAGTTGAGTTCATAGGGAGACAGTCTGATTATTATTTTAACTTGATGTTTTCTAGATGATTTTTCACAGATATTCATTCAAATAGTCCAGAAAGTAACTTTGGAATGACTTAGCAAAGTGTGTAGTTTATGTGATAGAACTTGAAATAATGAAATGAGATTCTCATTTTTTAAAATGCATCTATTTCTGCCATGGCTACTATAAATTCAAATTATAAGACATAATCTAGATTAGTCGTGTCATTATATTGGGCAGGATGTAGGACTAAATGTTCACAGCTTTCTCTTTGTCTTTTAATCTCATGAACATGCAGCATTTTTTTTAAATTTTATTTTGGCATAGTACCATGTGACTGAAAAAAAAAGGCTCTATTGTAAAAATTGGATTAAATCAGAAATTACAGCTTACTTCTTGCATGGCTTTTCAATTGTACAATCCCAGTGGTTATTATCAAGGTACACAGTTAGAAACTCAGCACAGAATTTAGTTCTGAATAAGGTAATACTTTAAGTGTTTTTAAAGATCTTTGGTGTTCTTTGTTTGGCTCAGAAATCTTATATTGCTCGCAAGCAATCATGCTATTAAGTCAATTCCCATAATGATCCTGTAATAAAGAAGATTGCACTATTGTAGCATTGCTGACATTGCTCTTGATTATTTACTAGGTGCTGAAATCATTATTCTTTCTTTGTTGTTGATTCAGTTTCTAGTACTTCTGCAGGTATCTAGGAGAAAAAGCTTAACTTTAGTGCCCAAAAGTCACAAATAGTCAAATACTTGATATCCAAAGTGGAATTCTACAAAGAAACATTGATTTCACATCCTCTCTTCACTGTCCTTGAATACAACAATCTGAATCTGAGAACATTAATACTCAGTAATGAAACTAGAAAAAACAGCTAGGAAAGTAGGCTGCAAAAAGTGTTGTGAATCCCATTAGGAAAAGAAGGAACCCACATGTCCCTTAGAGGCTCCTTTAATACAGAAAAGACCACAGGGCTCTTAAAAAGTATAAAGAAATCTTAGCTGGGAATTGACCTTCTGTAAAGGTATCACCTTGGAGATAAAGGTGTCACAGTCAGTGGAACAGTGACTCTGAAATTTGCCCTTAACTGCAACCTCCCTTACTAACAGGAAACTTCAGGGAAAGGACTTTTGAAATAGTGTGTTTAAAGTAGGAATTCATCGTAGCAGTCATAGACAAACATATCCTTCTATGAGTAAAGCAAAAGGCAGCAAAGAGAAATGAAGATCCCTTCATTGCTATTTGCTGTTGAACTTCCATTTGTACATTATATGCCCATGGATGTTGTACAGGTTTCATATTCTCTAAATCGTTCCAAAATGTGGTAGCAGTCAAGCACGGACTTTTTTGGGTCACCACGACTCACCACTGCTCAGATCCCTCCCCACTTTTAACCTTAAGAGTTAAGGGATACTTCCCACCATTTCCCTCTCATTATTCATGGGTAGAGCTGCCACATCCCACCCACACCCTCTCAGGCACAGCAGCATTCTGTTCATGGCACCAGGACAGGAGTTGCATCCCATTCCTAGACAGAGGGGAACACCCAAAATTTGTAGATGCTTATGGCTAAAAACAGTGTCAAAAGCCAGAAGGATACATGACAGCACTTAAAGCTACACACTTGGCATGGAAATCAACATGTGTTTTGCCCCTATCTTCTAATAGTGAGAGAAATATGAGTTTTCCCTGCCCTGGAGCAAGTTTTCTCACTTCTCATGTAAATGACTTAGCATGCAAAGTTCATTTCCTTGGATCCTTCAAGAAATGGATCAGAGGACCTCGAGGGTCTTTGGTATTCTTGATCCCCCACTACTGGATTGACCCTCAGCCCACAGTTCATGCCTCTTGATGCCACACCTGTGCTGTCCTTTATGTTGGGTGGTTACCATGGACCAGAATGGGGAAGTGACCCCAAAAAGGTCCTGTCCTACCTCTGTGCAGCCTCATCCTGTTTTAACTTGAGCACTCGAATGGCTGCCAGTGTTTGAGACATAGCAACTCATTAACTACTTATTGTGCAAGTTTCTACACTGGCAAAATAGTATATCTTCAGAGTCTGCTTAATGGTAATAATTTGCTGTCTATCCTCTCTTTTAACCTTTAACAAACATGATTGCTAATCATATATTGTTCTTTCTTAACATCACATATTGATTTTAGATGCTGGTACCTGAGACACGTGTTAGAGATTTTTTAGTACAGATAAATAGCACAACATATCTGTTCCAGACCCAGACGCTCAAGTTTATTGTCAGATCTCCAATGTAAAGCAGTAACACCTCAGCAAAGGAGTGGGAATTTTCTGTTCCACAAAGGTTCAATGTTTGCATCAGGACAGGTGAATAATAGTAATGAATTAGCTTTGCAAGCTGGTTAGATGCATTATTGTGTGTTACAGAATACTTTGATACTTTTTATACTTTTATAAGAATTTTTTTAGCTGGCATGACCATGGTCATAGCTGGATGTGGTGGATTACCCAACATTGCACATTTTCAAGATTCAGCTTTACAGAGTGCAGGGCCATCTTTTCTAGGCCATGCTTTTGCCAGGAAAGGTTGAACCAGATGTTTCTTGAGGTCCCTTCCAACCTGATATTCTGTGGTTCTATGATGCAGTATTTAAACATATTTACATCATTTAAGTTCCACTAATTACTTAAAAGAAGGAAAAAGGAAACAAACAAATGTGATCAGTACATTTGGGATGAAACAATGAGTTTTACATATAATAAGATATACTATATAATGGTATAATTTGCACTATTTTAATTTTAGAGTACAATAATTCTGCAATCCTTTACCAAAGACAGTCATTGTAGTTTGACCTAGCTGCAGATCACCCAAGATTTAAAACTCTATCTATACCAAATCTGATGTATTGTATTGTACCTTCTGTAATTATGTGTGTGCAAATTTTAATAATACATAGATAATATACCACTTTGTTTAAAGATTACTTTACAGATTTATTTGGCTTTGAGCCATTCTACACTTCACTCTGTAAATCCTTTAGATGTTGAGCAGGTGTAGAGCATAGAAGTAAATGAATTATGACCTTTCATTTGTGGAGCACAGTGTTTCATCTCTGTCATACCACTGTTGTAAAGAAGACGTGGTTATTAATCTTCAAATAATTCATCAGATGTGTGTTACACACTAAAATACATTTAACTGCTGTATAATCACATTGTGGTTTTATTATTGCACCAGTAGGAGATGTTTTATTTCAGTTCTGTTAACAGCCCCTGTAAAATCAAACATCATAATTTCCCTCTTTTTAAGGAAATGATTTGTAACAGAAAAAGAGTCCAATACAAACTCTTCTGAAAGATAATGGCAGTCTTTCACTCTGGGTGTCTCATTAATTCTCTGATGTGAGGAATGGATCTGAGCACCTCAGGCATTATTTACACAGCATTTAATTTATATATGGAACACAGTTCATCAAAGCACTTCATGGATTTAAAATAAAATAAATTAAATAATGCAGCACTAGATGTTATATAAATAGCCAAAGGATAAAATAAAATAAAATTATACAAAAATAAGGTGAACCCCTTTCAAATAAGAGCACAGCATACAAAAATGTCTTATTTAATGAACATATCTGTGATAAGAGTTTAATGTTTAATTATGTTTATAAATCATAGCTCAATATCTAAATTCAATTCTATTTTAGAACTTTTTTTGCTGCTATTGGAATTTCACAAGTTTTTTATATTGATCTCCATAGACATACATAGTTGTAGCTGTTTTGGGTTTGTTTTTTTTTTTTACTTATTGTATTTGATTTAAAAAATATTTATGAAACTGGATGATAGAACAAAAAGCAGGCAAACAACAGGATGACACAGCTTTGAGAATGTTAGAAAACTAAATTATGTTCCCATATACTACAGAGGTCATTGACTTTCCATTCACTCTAAGGTGCTTTGGGTTAGACACTTATTCAGACAAAATCAATTTGTTGAGTACTGCAACTGTCCAGAGACTCCTGGTAACTACCTAATTTCATTTCTGAGTTATACATAAGTTTTTAACATATCCCTAAAATTATTTTGTAAGTGTTAAAACAACAATTAGAAGGAAAAACAGACTAAAAAAAATAGCCATGCAATAAGTTTTAATTATGCTATTCCAGATAAAAAACCAGACTCATTTACTAATCTTGCTCTGCTATTTCATAGCAGAGCAAAATTCTCTCTCTCTGCTTAGTACTGTTGGATCAATACAGCATGTCAGTGCTTCACAACCTACCCACCATACTCCTGAAAAAAGACATCTTTATTTTCCTGTGACAGTCTGATTTAAAATGAGATAAAGGTGTTTAATTTTGGCAGCTGGACAAATAAGTGCTATTTTTCTTGACTGGAATATAAATTATGACCTACTAAAAGTGAGAAAAAACATTGCTTTATGGTTTCTGGGAGGTGGTTTTTAAGAAGGAGAGGAAGACACCAAAGACAAGGAAAGAGGAGAGGACAGGAGCAGAGAGCAGAGCAGAGCAGAGGAGAAATATTTTGATGCAAAATAACAATAATGTTTAAAATCAAGAAAACATTTCCTAGAAGTCTATCATTAAAAAAAAAAAAAAAAAAAAAAAAAAAAAAAAAAAGTAGAATTGTTCCTTAAAGCCATGTTTTGTAAGAAAATAAACTGGAATGAAGTAACTGAAATATGGAAAGTTCTAGTAAGCAAAGTTCTAGTAAGCAAGTCTGAAATGAAATGTTTATGAAACCTTTCTCCTTTTTAAACCTATCTAACCACCAATGCCCACTGACTACTTGGACAGCAAAAACTTTCACACCACCTCCTTAGAAGCCCAGGGGAGACTTTCCTCTTGGGTCACCAGAGACTCGTGGGGGAGCCAGTGCTGTGGGCAATGTGTGCTGATGAGCACTCCCAAAGCTCGTCAGAAGTTGCCTCCAGGAGAGGAGCAATCCCTGGAATGTTTTAGTGTCTTCTTCCTAACCTAGGACAAAGAAAAAGGGCAGCTGCCCTTTGATGGGCACCATTGATGGTGCTTTTATAAAGAGCTGTGCATTGCATGTGCTGCCAGCAGAGAGAAAACTAAACCAACAGATCTCACCCACCTCATTTGCAAGTCCCAGCTGACTAGAAATACTCCTGAGATCTGAAATACAGGAAACAGTTTGGACCTGAGATGGCAGAGGTTTCCTCATGGTTATGAAATCTAAGTTTTACCACTCTGATCATTGCAAAGAGAAACTTAGCAAATTCCATGAACCTCCCAGAATGTGTGATCTGATCACAATGTCCAGGAGAGAGACTGTCCCAGCATAGAAAAAACTGGGCAGATCACAGCACACCCTTGGTTTATTATATATGTTCACTGACTCCCCTAACTGAAATTGATCAAACCTGTCCACATTCAGTTTTGGTTTCTGTATTTAAGTGACACTTAGAATTAAGGCTATGGTTATCTTCCTTGAGTTTGAATTTATTGTAACAGAGAAGAAAAAGATTCACAGCTTTCACTCCTACAATGAAGCTCTGCAGTTATATGATGTAAAAAGCAAAAGGTGAAATCATATTCCTTAAAGGCAATGCGAGTTCTGCCATTTGTACCATAGCCAGAATGTCAATCAGCAATGGCTGTGGAAAGAGGACACACAAACAGTCACGTGTTGGACCACACCAGAGATGAATATCACAGGGGTCTTTTTTCCCTCTAAGATTTGCATAAGCCACCTCTCCTTTCAGCTGTAATTGAAATGCTTTTGTAGCAGCAGCTGCAGCAATTAGTGAGGTGGAGGAATAAGCTGTAGAAAAGTATTTAATAAATTTCAAGTGTTTGCTGATGGCTTTGCTCTCCACAGAATGGCTTGTTTATTCTCAGGAAAAGGAGTCTGAATCATAGGGCTGTAAATATTCCTTTCAATTTTTTAACAGTCTTCCAGGCTCTTTGTTGCAATTCACATTCTAGACATCAATAAGCAAGCATGGTTTGGAAGCCCTTTATATTAATTGGATAGGTGTTTGCTCACTGATGGCAACCACACTGCTTTACAACAGTGATCCTTCCCTACCTGCAATTATAGCAGACTGCAGGATTTTCAGAAAAGTTATTTCTTCATCCACAAAAAGAGTGATATGTGTACCCAGTTTACTTATTTATATCTGAGTGTAAACACTGGTAATATCTGTTTCTATGTTCTGAAGTCAGAGAGTTGCAAATTGAATATTAGTAGCCATGCAACAATATTTTTTTTTAAATTTGAAAACTATAAATCACTTAATTCTACCTATATGCACCATGGATCAGCCATCACACTTTTTCTAGCACTGCATTCATCTGTCTTGGTTTTTCTCTATCACCTAAATTTCTGTCAAATCTCTAATGTGTTCAGTGCTTTCATCCATGTAGAAGTTGAATACACCTTCACACTTTACCTCTTATTTGCCTTCCACTCTGAAATTTATTCAAAATTTGCATCTTCTGTGCTCAGCACTACCTTCCCAGTGGAATCAGAGAGTTTAGATTAAGTGTGCTTGTTGGGCAGTCATCTGAGATAATTAGGTCTAGTTAGCAGGTCTCTTTAGTCACAAATATACTTTCCAGGTAGATCGTAACTCACATGACTGGCAGTGCACATCAGTAAGTCTCATAAATCTTTTACCTTTATACTCAGTGTCCCTACACTAATATTCAAGGTCTGCCATAAGAATAAGAAGCTTAAACCTTATCATGTCCTTCATATAATTTCATTTTAAGTATCATGATGAACAGTGTTCTTTAATGAATTTTGGATAATTAATCAGTATATTCTAGGCAGAATGATAAGGTCAAGAATAACCAGATTCATGTGCAGCAGTCAGTAACAGTGATTGCACAACACTTCACTACAAATTGATGCTATTTTTTAATGGAAATACTACGTTTTAAAAACTGTATTTATTAAGTTATGTAAATAATTCCAATCTTATTTTCCTAAATATTATGGTACTTGTTAAGTGTCTGACATTTTTCCATACTGTCACTGTGCAGGTACTTCCTAGTAAAGACTTCACAAACACCAGCCCATCCTAATTTCTGGTGTCAAAGGCATGACATTGACATACTAAGTCTTGTATTATGTATACTCTTACCTTTCAGTATATGAACAAGAAAGAAATAGTTAATAGAGGACTAAATGATATTTTGACTTTGGAATTAATAAGAATAGCCCGTTGGGATTTTTGTCAGCCCTATTTCTGCTGCAGGTTTGAAGCCCCACTGTGGTTCCTTTCTCTCCCATAGGGCACTTGATCTCTGTAGCACAGGCACAGGTCACTGCAATCAGTGTGTGCAGCTGATGAGCTATGGAAATCCTCATTCTTGTCTGTGACTTGTAGCCCTGCAACCACTCTTTTCACATGAGCTGAATCTTCAAATGCGCTCTTAAGTTCCTGGCTCAATCAAAGTTTTTGGAAATAGGCAGCTGTTAAATGCAGCAGATGTATGAGTAGAGAGGAGACATTCTCTGGTTTTCTGACTTGAACTACAACAGACTTCTTAAAAATAGAGTTTTAGCCAGATGTTCAGCAATTTACTTTTAAATTTCATTGACATGTGTAGTCTGGAGAGAGCGATATATATTGACATTTAGCATCTAGTTACTTTCTTATTGATGGCAAGGCCAGTTGGCAGATATTATTCCCTTAAGAGAAACTAAGCAAATACTGCAAAACTTATTCATGAGCATTTATTTGAACTAAAAAAAAAAAAATAAATAAAAAGCCCAAACAAAAAACAAACAAAAACAAACAAACAAAAAAAAAACTTGGCTGTGTCTGTGGCCCCAGTGGATTTACTTTCTGCAAATATTCTAGCAAACAATTTTAAGAGGAGGCATGTTCACTGAACGGCCCAACTGAGCAGCTCATGCATATTCAAGACAATATTTAAGCATATGCTCAACTTTGAACTTCAAATTGTATTGAGTCTCAGAAGGATTCAAGCATGTACTTAAAATTCTGCTTGTGATTACTTACGTCAAGAAATTTGCCAAATTGTGTCCTGAGGTAAGACCATATCAATTGACAGCTATCCAAAATCAGCTGATGTATGGTAATTTGCACAATCAAATCACTTTTGGTCTTGATAAAATCTTTTCATTAGAGTAAATTTGTCTCTTGAGGTTCTTAGGACACCTATTGCTTAAAAACTTGACATCAAGCTCTTAACGTGCTTTACATTAATCCACTTCAAAGTGTGTGGTTATTCCTTGTAAATGAAGGATAAGAACATCTCATGGTTTTATAAGTAGACAGGTAACTGAAGCATAGCTATGTCAAATTATATTTCAAAGCAGAAAAGTCCATGGATCTAGAATTTTTTTTTCCATTTAGCTCCATCAGACACAGTGGAGCCCAGACAGCATAGTCATGGTCAGGGATTCCTGCTTCCTTCCTTGGCTAGAAACAGAAAATACATAGAAGATGTTTTTTATTTAGTGTAAATAGGGTTAATCTGAGCTTTAGTGTTATAGCACGAATTAAGAAAGTTCTTTGGTTAGGGACTATACTATGACATTTTATTCATGACTTGTCATTGAAAATATATTCCTTGACCTTTAGCAACCACTTAAAATCCCAGTAAAAGTTCTTGATACTTTCAAATGGAGTTCATCACTTCATGCATAGATAAAGTGTTTTGTTTATTCCAAAACTATATGCTTCGAAATATTTAATTTAATTCTTCTTTTAATAACCATCAAACTTGATTTTCTTATTCTGCAGAAGGAGTTACCTAAGACATTATCCAGTTTGTCTGTCTGATAGTTTGAACTCAGCTATTCCCCATTTTTATTATGTTTATATTTTCTACCCTAGTATAATCCTCTGTCTTGACTTTGATAGGTTTTTGCCATATGAGGATGTCACCATTGGTTTATAACTCTTTAAAATTGCTAGACAATTTAATTAATCTTCAGCTGTTGTAATAAACACTTGATAATGATCTTTCCTTAATTGCTAAATTTATAATTCCACTCCCTCTCTTTTGAATTTCCTACTTTTAATAATCTGTTTTGCCTCAGTGGACTTGACAGAAAGCAGAGGAGAGAACATGTCTTAGATGAATGCAAGTAATAGATGTAAAAAAAAAAATTAAAAAAAAAATCAATCACTCAGGTTAGTTAAAATCTCCAAGTGATAATGAAATAATAATAAGAATTTGTAAAAGTTGTTCATGTATATTGCAATTGCTGCTTCTACTGCAAAAATTAAATCATTAGCCAAAATTGCACTTCTTTCAGGATTTAATTTAAATATGTTTCCATGTTTCTCAGAAAAGACAGAATAACACCCTCGTGCAAACCCTGAAGTTTAGAAATCAATTCTCCCTACTTAAAAATACAACTTGCAAAAATGAACTCAAAGGAAACCTGAAGATCTCGTTGTTCATTAGAGTGGTTTCTTTACCTGAATGAATTAATGGACAGTCCCATAGCAGTTCCATTTAGTGGTATTTTCACTTCTTTCTCCCATAGTCATTTGAAAATAGGAAATGGTAGATCATGTTGACATGTTGTCGATTACAGTTAAATGTTGCTAGCAAATGCCATTAAATGCCCTAATTAAATCTACCACAACTCTTTTAAAATTCAACAATATGTGTCCTTAAAAGTATGCTAATTTTTCTTAGTACAGAAAAAAAAGAAAGAAAGTATGAATCTGTATTTTAAGGACTCACTGTTGCAACACATGTATGCATGAAACTCCTTAGGAAAAGAAAATTGAAACTATAAGTAATTTGGAATAGATAAATCATATTTCACCATGAATTTTAGATTTTTTCTTTAAACTTTGATGGGCAATATTGCCCTGTGTGGCATCTACAGCCAAGAAAATATGAAAAGAGAGTCACTTTCTTAGACTGGCATGGGAAACAGTGTTCTGCATGAGTGGTCCACAGACATCAGGGATTCTGCCTAACGTGTTCCTGATCGAGTATTACCAATTTTCATTGGAATAATTTGTAAGCTGTCAAGGATGACTTAGTGAAGAGAGTAATTTTCATTTCCCTACATCAACCAAAATTCAGTAGTAGTCTTTGTTCTGGGGAAAGGGAGGAAAATGAATGTTTCACTCACTACAAGTAATTCCTCAAATAAGACACATTAAGCCAAAATCTTAGTTGTAATAAACCTGAAATATATACATCACAACAACACTGACTTATTTCTTAACACTTTTTTTTTTTTTTTCCTTACAGAAGCACAAGTTCTAAGTCCATCAGGCACCAAAAAATGGGTAGGGGTTCAACCAGGAGGAAAAGAGATTGGAAAGGATCATAAATTTGCTTACATTGCCTACATACAGTGAAATATTTCTGAGGTTCATTTTGCATGGGAAATATGGCCCTTAGTTGAATGGTGAATTATGGTATAACTGCAGTATTTGCTTAGTCATTTTTCTTATTTAAATGTTTACCTGCATGGAATTCTTGAAACACAGCATCCCACACACACTAACAAAAGATGTACGAAAAACAAAGAATTGGATAAGATTTCACCCTTGGAAAGTGACAATCCTCTTATGTATTCATGGTGCAGATGGCACCTAAAAAATCCCTGGAAGGAGTAGCTTCAAGGCCCTGCTGAGCTGATAAATCTTCACAATCATGGGGTGCAGCCTTACAGTGATGCACACCCCAGTAACAGATATCCACGCTTCTCTGGAAGGATTTTTGCACTAAGATATTTGCAAAACAAAATTGCAGTCATGTTACTCAACTAAGTGTTATTACTGATTGTAATTCAAATCTTATTTTGGTCAACATTAGGCATCTTTTCAAGTTCAGCTTTGTTATATGGAACAAGCCTTAGGGAGACTTATAAGGAAATTTTCCTAAGATTGTGTCTGAGACGGGAGTCCCTTTTTGGGTAGAAGACAGCAAGGGAAAAGGACTAGAGAGATTGCATTTCTTTGTTGAAGAATGAACACCTAACTTCTTTCCAGTTTTGTTCACAGCTTGGGTTCATGTTGTTTTTATTTTGGTAATTACTTGTTGACTTCAGTTAATATGTGTTGCCTTATATTTGTGCAATTAGTATAATTACATAATTAGTGTAAATAGACATAATCATCAACATAATGTTTTGGATTCCTTGAAACTTTACAGAAATCATGTAACATACACTCAGTGATAGCTAAAATACTGCAATGTGACAGTTTCTTAAAATTAAACTGTATTTTTTAATTAAAATCACATTATATTTCTTTTATGTCATAGCCCAAAACTGTGCCTGTATTGCAGTACGACAATGTCCAACAATTTCTAGAAGCATGAAATGAGAAGACTTCTCCCAACTACCTCTAAAACAGGCAAAAATACCTACACAGAAATTTTTACACAGAAATATGCAGCAACATTAAAATTCGTATTCAATTCCAGACCTGCTTAGTTTTTCACAACTCCCAACATAGTATTATATTACAATCCTCCTCTTAAAGAAACAGAAGAATTGAAAGTGGATGGATGGATGGATGGATGGATGAATGGATGGATGGATGGATGATAGATGGATAGATAGATAGATAGATAGATAGATAGATAGATAGATAGATAGATAGATGTGTAAAAGCATAGGGAATTGGAAAGTAGAACTAAATGTCTTCATTTCCATAATGGAATCCCTACAACTATAGTCCATTTATGCTTTTCAAATTTTTAATATTTCTGGTTGCATGAAAAGTAGAAAGCCACAGCTATTCTGTGCTACAGCAGGAGAGCTGGAGAAATTAAGGCTATCAGAACATCCTGAATTCTGAGGAATTCTGCCTGGCAGCAGAGAGTTTCATAAGCTTGTCTGCTAAGAACGTCAGCTGAACCCCAGGGACAAGCAGCATTTTAGTAATTTGCAGACATCTCTAAGAATATTTTTTCATTATAATTTCAAGAACCAGACTGAGGACCTTAGAGTAAAATAATCTACAAATCCCTACCAGGGTTGAAGACTTTTATTTGCCATCTCACTGGTCAGCTTTGCTCTGTGATAAAGGTTGAATTGGTAGCAGCACTTAGGGTCATTATTAGTGGACATGAGGAATTGATACAGTTGTGATAATCTGTGGATACTCTGAGGATTTTCCTTCCATTTTCTGCTTATTATAAGTCTAATATTTGGCAATCAGTTAGGAATAATCAGATTCATCCAAGGAATTATGCATCCAGGCAAATTAGGGGAACTAAAAAATCTGAAAATGTTTTTCAAATTGTGACTGCTGAATATTAACAACTAACTTTACAAGATCGCACTGTGTATATTTATGGGAGGATGGTTTGTAAGGATAGTGCAGAAGGCAGTCTTCCCCAATGAATTACAGCTGCATTGATTGCTGAGGAGTGAAAACAGCCTTGCCTGCCCAGTGAGGATGGGGGTTATAAAGGAGTGGGTTAGCTGGCTGAGAGTTGGCTGGAGTTTGAGACTCAGAGTCTGCTGTGGTTTGAGATGGATGCTGCTGGCTGTGCTATGAGGAGATAAGGGATATGTGGTCATGCAAGGGACAGACAAGGCAAGAAGATGCTGTGTGAGGGACAGACAGAGTTAGAGGGAACATGTTGGGGTTAGCCAGTCATGCAGAATGAATATGGAAACTTTCAGAGGGAAGGAGTCAGTGCTGTGTGGAGTTGCCTCAGAGAAGTCCAGAGAGAAGACATGAAAAGTTTTTAATAAGAGACTGGTGATGATGCCAGTTGTGTCTGACTCAAGAACTGCAATGTGTATTTCATATTTCTATGTAAGAAGCATCTAATGGCATATCCTGCATCATGCCAATACACATGAGAAATTCCATTCACACAAGGAAATTTATGCTAAGCATGCATATAATGGTTATAATGTTCACTTTAGAATTCTCATCTATAAGGGTATAAGAAAGGATGAAAAACATTTGCTTTATTACTATGTCTGAATTGCTCTTCTAAACCTTGGAACACTGTAATAGATAAAAGATCTATAAATCAGTGGAAGTTTGTCTCCTCATTAACTACTTTAAGTGTTAAATAGATGAGTAAAAATGGAAGTCCTTAGCCACTTATATTTTCATTTCCTTTTAAATGTTTCTGAGATTGTCTTTCTTCTGATTGAATATGATTTCTGTATCAGTCACTTTTCAATAATAATAGCATAATTAGGGCTAAGGCTTCATTACAGGTTGCAAGATTTGCTAGATACTGCAGAGAAAAAGAATAGCACACCTCCTGTAGCTCATAGTTTCATTTCTGAATGTTTTGTAATATTAATAAAAATTATTTTCATATTTTTTTTAGTATCATTAGCTGAGTATTTTGAGATGTGCAACTCTTTCAGTTTATCCTAGATAGGAATTAACTCCATGATGCAGGAATTGTATTGTTATTATGTAAGGTTCCTCAGATCTGCAATGCCTACACCTACAACACTGGAAATAAAATATAACAGTGTCTTTTACACTTTTACATGTTGGGGTGCTGAGTAACACTAGCCAGGGTTGGCACTTTTGCAGTGAGGCTCAACTAGAGCTTCTCACTTGTCTCTCTGTTCTTCTGAAAGACTGGGAAGGAGAGCAAATTTAGGAAGGAACTAATTGTGGCCCATTCATCTTTACTTATAGCTCAAATAATTCAATTTTCTTTACATTTGGCTTTATTGGGTTGTTTCAATGCAGTTGCTGTTAAGTAGCTAACAGAGTGAAAAAACTGTAGACATCTGCAAGCACACCAAGCATTTGAACAAGTGAGGTTGCACTTTACATCTCAGATAATATTTTAAAAGTACCTCTAAAGAGAGGTGCTTTATGGTCACCTTCTTTTCTCACATATAACAGGTGTATAACTCCCACTTACTTCTAAGTTAAGCTACCAAGAAAAGTGAAGGATAATTTTCAATGGCAGAGGTCAGTACATTAAAAATTCATGATTTTTTTCTTCATATAGCTCAGAAGGAAATATCTTCATCACTATTTCATTTCTTGGATTTGTTCATTTTAGCTTTTATTTGCTGCAGACATCATCTAGCCTTGTCACCCCTCTCTTCCCTGGGCTGTGGCTTTCCTCTTTGACCTCTAATGACACAGAGACTCCTTTGGTCTCCTAAACACAGTCAGATTCTCCAGTCACCACCTAAACAGAGTGAAAGGGGACCAAAGTCTGTCATAACTTTGGACTTTCCTTAAATACTGGAATGAAATAAACAATAAACAGGAAATATATTTTTTTATTCATATCTGCTACGATGCCAAGAAACCAACTGGCTACAATTGCCTTGAAATAAATGGTGGCATACATAATTATTGGTCTGTTTTAACTTTCAAGAGCTTCAGAACCATGAAAGTTTTATTTGGAATCAGCCTAAGCTAAATATTATCTTATTATTGCAATTCAGCCTCTCCTTCTCAGCCTTTACCTTAACACATATATTTGAGGCCTGATCCTCCTCTGAGGTTCTATGAGTGCATTTTGTGTCTATCTGTCCTCAATTAGTCATCACTGTGTTCTTGTGCCCAGGAATCAGTCACTGTCCAAAAACAACTTACAGGTGCAGGTCTAGTTTTCTATTTTCTCTGCTCAGCAGTACAGGGCTTTACAAACAAGATTTTTAAAGGCACTGTGACATCTATCTCCCACTGATTTTGATGAGAGCAAAATGTCTAAATACCTTGCAAAATCTTGTTATAAATGACTGGCAAAATCCAATTTTCCAAAGTGACTTAAGCAGACTTAGGAACCTGGGAACTCACAGACACAATTGGGTTACTACTGCTCAACATGAAACCATTCATCAGCTTAGCTTGAACTTCAATCATTTCAGGCTAGGCTAAACAACATTAACTTATATTTGCCACTGGCTAAGACTAAGTGCACAAACATTTAAAATTGCCCAGCTAATTCAGTGTATCTTGTTAAATCATGGTAATATGACAATGTTCCGGGATGAATTTTATTTTTGAAAATCAGTGACATATGGAACTCTGATAGAGTAGTGAGTCTCTATGGCATTATATATTTTATGCTACATCAGCTTTTTGACATTGACAGTCCCTGTTTTTGCTCCAGCCCTTTGGCACAAGGTGGCAGAGTATCCCCTTCACTACTTGTGACTTTTGCTCATATGAGGCAGCTGTGTTTGCACCAAGAGTTACAGCTTCTGTAACTCATCCCAAAATGTATTTTGTGGTATAACATTATATGTCCATAATTAATTTGTGCAAGTACATCACAGATATCTAAAGCTATTTCTATTTTGGATAGAAACTAATGCATATATAAGCCAGCATTACATTAACTGCAGTAGCAACAAGGAAACTGTGGCAATATCATATTCACTGCAAGGCAACTACATCAATATTTACCCAGCTTCTCAAACAAGTGAATTTTGTTTTGTAGTATGTGCAGTAAAGCACTTCCCAAGACAGAAAGTTAAAAATCCATGTACAAGTACCAAAAATGGCCACACCAAAGATCCATGTGGTCTGACATCTTGCATGCATCCATGACTTGGAGAAGAGTGTCACAGTAGGGTCAGCATGCTGTAGAACCTTCCATGGGATGCTGTTCAAAATAGCAGCAGTCTGAGCATCACAGAGTTTTAGTTCTGGATTTTCACAGTCTTAGTAACATATTTCTTACCAGAATTCACCTGGTCAGTTTTTGATCCAATGTCACCTTTTGCATGCACAGTGTCATGCAGCAATGGATTTAATGGCATTTTGTCTGGGGGGGGAAAAAAAAAACATCTGACTTTGTTTATTTTGACCTGTCTAGAAACTATATCTGATATTCTTCAGCACTTTAACAGTTTGATCATAACTCTTTCCTCAAGGTCACAGAGGAAAGCTGTGGTAGAGAGAGGTCTGAATCTATTTTCTTGATTTCTGTCTTGTGACACAGACACAGAACCTGCCTTCTCTTGTATATATCAATTTAAAATATTTGGAATTCAGATGAGTTTGCCTTACTGCATTCCTAATTTGAATCAAGCTGCCTGGCAGTGAATACTTCTTTGCTACTGCAGATAAGATATAATATTATGAAGGAAATATTGCAGTGAAGGTACTTAAATGTTCCAGAACACCTCTCATGCACCAGGATCACAGGTGTTCCTCTTCAGCTTATACATATCTGCTTTATGCATTTGTTTTTATTTTGTGCTATCTCCAAGTAAACACTTCAAGTATGTGGGCTTTATTTGCAGACTATTAACTGATTGCTATTTCTCCAGACAATAACCATGTCATATTGATTACCAGTAATATTACCAGTTCACTACTTTTCTGTTTTCTGGCATCTTCTGCTCTGAGTGACTCTTCAGAATTTCTTTAGAATTTCAAGGAGCCAGCAGCTCCTTTTTCAGTACAGGATATTGGCCATTAAACTCTATTCAAGCAACAATTGGTTTACCCAAGATGACTATTCCTACTTACTTGTGTCTCTTTATGTCACTATAGATTTGTTCTTGATTTATAAACTGAGGTGACTTGTGAATTCAGAAATGTGCACAATATGTTAGAAGGAAAATTGTTCTTCTATATGTTGCATCATTTCATAAATTAGTGTCTTTTTATTATTCCTTGTTTTTCATCAGTTGAAATAATTCTTATTGGTGGACAATTTATCTTGTAAACCAGTTTTACATAAATTCATTTCTTAGCAATTGGTCTGTAATGATGTTGCTGCAGAATAATTTCTCCCTTTGCTTTATTTTTTCTCTTGACTTTTAAGTAAGACAAACAACAGCAATAAGTGAAGATTTTCATTGTGTTTTGCTTTTAGTATTTCTTTCATCTAAAAACCCACAGTTCTAATATAGAAACATCAAGGCAAAATGCTGAGTAATGACTGAATCTTGTGCTCAAAATAAGATAGGGAAATTCTTAAAAGAAAAGGCACACAAGGATTTGCCCATAATGCTCTGAATTTTTGTCTATTACTAACATTAGACAATGAGAACTGAGCCTGTTCAGCCTTGGGAAGAGTCAGTGAGAGGAGATCTCACCAGTGCCTGAAGGGAGGGTGTGAAAAGGATGGAGCCAGGCTCTGCCTGGGGGTGCTGAGCAGTAGGACAAGAGGAGAAGGGCAGAAATTGTTCCATGGGAAGTTACTCTTGAATATGATGAAGAACTATTTTACTGTGCAGTGACTGAGCACTGGAACTGCCCAGAAAGGCTGTGGATTCTCCCTCCCTGCAGATATTCCAGAACTGTCTGGACACAATCCTGTACCTTGTGCTCTAGGATGGCCCTGCCTGAGCAGGGGGGATGGACAGAAGACCCACTATGGTCCCTTCCTACCCCCTCCATTCTGTGATTCTGTAATACTTCTAATTATGTCCTAGACTCTGAAGCAACAGCTATAAATTTAAGATAATTTGAACATATTTCTTTCCTTCCTGTAGTCAGAAATTATTCTCAGATCCCTTTTTTAACCAGGTATACACATTTCTCATGAGAATTACCTTTAAAAGATAAAGTATCATTCCAGAGCTGTAGCAAATTTTGAGTAATTCCTACCAATATTCCAAATGAGCATTTGTGATTTATTTCTGTGTAGAGGAAACATTAGGAATACTAGATATTAACAGCAAATATCAGACTCTTCATTACAAATGCTTTTTATACATTGTTAAAGAGATTGGTTTGCTTACTTTGACAGTTTTCTTAAACTGAATCTACTTTTTTCTTCCATTCATCCATCTTTGAGTTTTGACATGTACTGTCTTTCTATGAAGGCTTCAAGAAATGAGATGACCTTGCCAAAGATCAAGAGGTGTGTCTGGAAGAATTACATTATCTTGGAAGATGGATTTATGTGACTGCTGTGTAAAATAGTACTTGTTCTGCAGTGATTGATGACAACACTGTCAGTATTGACTGATCATTAGAAATATTTATATGGCAGATCCTTTAAGGTAGGGGAAGATATGAAGAAAAGAATAAATGAATATCAAGAATACAGCAGTTTCTATGTCTATGGAATCAGAGCATGTAGTTGTCTGCAACACCTTTAATTATTTTCTTCATGTTTGTCTTTTTTCACCGACACAAATTTACTTTATCTGACTGCAAAATGGCTTGTAGGCCCCACAGAATTTATAGTGCAGGTGATGTCACTTACATATTTTGAAAGCAGTTAAGGTTAATATTTGCAATTATAAATCTCTGCTTATAACTATGTTTTTAGGTAGGGATCATATTCATAAAGATGTAGTAGAAAGATAAATATATTGTTGCTTATTGTTTTCTCAAGGTTTGTATCACAAACAGGCTTTAAAAGAATATACATTTTTTGTCATTTGTGACCCTGGCATACTTCTAGATGTTGGAGTTTTCTACTGCATTATTTACCATGCTGTGTTGATACATTAATGACTAAGTAACCTTTAGTAAATTATATGCTAGTATTTCAACTATATATAGTCATTAAAAATAGATGGTCATTAATGTGGTAATTTAAATACAAGGAGAACTGGCATTATTCTCATCTTTACCACATCACATTGCTCTGTTAAAGAGATCAATTCAGTAGTTTTGCTCTTAATTTACTTAGGTGCAAGTGAAAGCAAAATCACTTGGCTGCTGTATGTAGTAACTGAAGACATACATGAACACTCAAACCCTCCCTATATATAGATATATGTGTAAAAGTTCATATACAGGATGAGTAGAATGATAACAGCTTGACAGAGTACATTTAGTTTATGATCAATTAAATCAGAGCATGTTTAGTGGATATAAGTTTCCTTTTCTTCTCATTCTGTTGTATTATGAAACATTTTGCTTGTAAGCAATTGTTCGAATTTTTTTGAGCAAAGAAACAGGTTTTTCAGCAAGATTGTGTAGTTTCCATCCAAAAACTGTCTGCCCATTATCCTGGGCAGCTGACTGCAAGTGGTTGAATCATTCAAGCCCAACTATTCTGTGTTCTGTGCTTCTGTGACACCAGTTCTGAAAACTATCCATGTAAAATGCACTGAAATGTCTCCAGGTAAAATGTACTGTAAAACAAAACAAAACAAAAACAAAAACAAAAACAAAACAAAAAAAAAAACCAAAAAAAAAAAAACAAACAAAAAAAAAAAAAACAAAAAACAAAAAACAAAAAAAAAATAAAAAAAAAAAAAAAAAAAAAAAACAAAAAAAAAAAAGAACTGTAACTGTTACAATTCTGATAACAGGTTGCACATAGAAAAAAATGGACCAGTTCAGTGCTCATTAAGATGTACTGATTTCATGGCTTTGATGTAGTGAAATAAAAAATGAGCCATATTTTTCAGGTTATATCTTGGCATATTTGCATACACCAGTATTCACCAGAACAGGTATTTTAGCCCATGAGAGGAAAAGTGCTAAAGCTACTTGTAGTACTTAACTAAATTTATCATTCCTTTCCTTGATCTTACATTTAATGGGTATTAATTATTAGTTCCTTTTAATTATACTTCATGGCCTTTGTCCTGGAGACTTTCCAAAGAGTAGATCATTATGGTATGCAATTTGGTGAAACAGTTTCCAGGCATTATGCCATCCTCAAGACCATGTGAAACAATCATTATTAAAATAAGGAAAATATTAGTGTGCATATTTAGATTATAAATAACAGGAGAGAAATGGTTGACATTATTCCATGGAGTGCTTTTAATTTGATTTGGCATTTACTGTAATTCCTAACCAATTCAGAATTGAGAGCATTGAGAACAGCAGTGTGTCAGTTCTGTTGCTCCATTTGCTGACAGAAAGCACAATGGTTTCTTATCTTTCTCAATCTATTTTAACTTCACGTGTAGGTGTATAAAAAATTCTCACCCCACTGCTTTGGAAGCAGCTGTTAGGCAGGATTTGTCCTTAGAACAACATTACTTCTCAGCTGAGAAGTTTAAATCACTGAGTGATTTAAACAGTCGGGGTGAAGTAAAACTGGCACAGGGTCTCACTCAGGCCAGTGACATCAGTGAGGACTAGTGGTAAAGCTGGACAAATTCTTGAGCTGCTGGAATGCTTGGGTAGCCACAGCCACTTCTGCACAGCTACCATGCCTACATTCTAACATTTGGTGTTGGAGGCAGCTTGCAGATGCCAGCAGATTTGTACAAAGGCAATAAATGTCTGTGTCGATACACACAGATATAACATAAGTTAATTTAAGCCTTTTGGGAGCCTTTTACAATTTTACAACTATGTTTTTGTAAGTATTTTTACATCTTATTACTTGCAAAACCAGTCATGTAGAGAATGAGAAAAACTGACTCAGAGACTGATCCCACAAAGACTTGCTGAATGAATAATTTTATTTTCCTGAGTTTTCCCATTGCAAGCTTTGTGCAAATTTGTGCTGTAATGGGAAATGATTTAGTACTTCTAATGTTGTTTTTCCTCATGCTAAAATGCATTCAACATAGGCACTAGTTAAAACTATTCTTATGCTTGTGAAGTACTCCATTATACTATCTTGTAATCAATGTATTAAAATAAGACAATTTGACCTAGATGTATCATGGAAATATATTTTAATATGAACACCAAATATCTTGTTTCTAATTAATAAAGTCCCATTCCAGTAAACTATAAAGTTATTAACCAAACCCAAGCACTTCTGCTTCTCTCTGTGTAAGTCTGGGACTTACATAATTTAATAGTCCTTTTCTTCTTCTTTTTCCCTAACCTTAGCTGAGATTTAAAAATGTCTAGCATGGTTTCTGAACGTGAAAGAGTAATCTTATCAAAATATATAGTATGTTTTTCCTTAAAAAAAAAAAGAAATAAAAAAATTAAACAAATTATAATAAATAATAAAAATAATAAAATAAATAAATAATAAATTAAAAAATTAAAACAATAATAAAAAATTGTAATAGGCCTTTAACATTGCATTCTTGAGCCTGAATTCAGCCAGCAATGTTTATTGTGATTTGGCATTTTTTTACTTATTATCGCTTTTTAAGAAATTTGTGATTTTATTTATTACACAATTATTATTTTAAAAGTTAATAATGCTTGTCTTGTTCCTTTAGAACTTTTGTATTTTTTCACAGTCTTCCTTCAGTGCTCTACTTTTCTAAACCATTTTTGCACAAATTCTCAGATTTAAGAGCTGGCTGTTCTAAGGGATTTTACCTGTTACAAATTTATATGGATTTAAAAAGCAGTTAGACATGGTCTTAAATAATTCTTACTGAATTAAATACCTATGGAGTGTTTCTGTTCACTTTTCTCTTTTAAAGAATCCAAACCAGCATTTTACAATAACAAGCCCATGTGAAAAACAGCCCAGGGATAGTTTCTCAGTTACTCTTATTCTGTCCTTTGTTTTTAGCCACCTAGACATGTATCTCAGGTTTCTCTTTTGATTGTGACAACTCCTCATGGTTTTGCTTTATTTCTCTCTTTTTGACTATTTTCTGCTTCTCTGTTTTTGAATCTTCATGCATAATTTCAGGACAGTTTTCCCAGTGATTTTTAGCTGTAATTAAAAAGTTAATCACATTTTTTCACTCAGTTCAGTGGCAACCCACAAAGATCTCTTTGCACCCAATAAATTTCACAGTGGATATAATGTGGATTTAGATCCATGCTGTTGAGTAGCATCTTTCTAAGCTGAAAACCATCTAATCAGAGTTAGTGGTTTCAGTATTACAAAGAACAGCTCCAACAAACTCAGGTCATTGTCCTAAGGGTTCATGGTAGTTTAAAGTATTAGTTTTTGCTTAATTATAATGATCCTTTCATGAACAGAATCTCATTTGTGTTAGCAGTCAAACGATTTTAATTTGGAAAGTTCATTGCAAATAAGTTGTGTTCTCTTGATTTGGGTAATTATACTCACTTAGTACTTTAATGGCAAGGACTGCTCAGGCTTTTTAAAAACCTTCCAGCTCTCTGTAGAACATTTATTGAAGGGAGTGGAGAGTATGCAGTTCTCTTTGATCACTTTAATGAACCTCAGTGTTTTTATTGTCTATTCACTTATATGCAAAGTGTAGTGCAACTGTGTATTAGCTACTAATTAGAGTTTTACTGAAGAAAAAAATAACATAAAAGCAACCTAGGTCATAATTAAGATTTTGAACAATATTGTTTCTAATGATTTTCAAACAGCAAAACAAATCCTTTTTAATTACTTTTTCAAATGCATATGCCTTATTGCAGAGCTTTTGCTCTTGGCTGTTTTTATGTTTATAGGGACTTGAGCTTTGTCAAAAAGGCAAGTTAGACCACAGCCATTGTCACAACTTCTGCCAGCAACAGAGAGGGGACAACACTGTGAGAACAACATGAAAATTTTATGTCCTTGTTGGTCTCACTAGCAAAATTGCATTTACATTTTCATCAGCAAATGTAACAGCACTGTAAGAAACCCCTCAGCCAATGAATGGCCAGTGGCTGCAAGGAAGAACCACAGCTATTGAATGATGTTACACTTCTATGGATCACATTTAGACAATTCTTTGCCACTTTCATTCTTTATATTCATGGGATATAACATTGTAATATGCACAAGATAAAATGCTCTCATTGTAATTCAGTTCTTGGTGCAGGTCTTTTATTTCCAGAAAGGATTCAAGAGAGGCCCTAAGGAAAGAGATGGTGTTCTTACTAGCTAAGCTGTTCACAGTGAAGTTCAGTATGTAAAAAATAGCAAAATAATATTGCAAAGGCATCTGACACAGCCAGTTATTCAGGAAATGGGGAAAATAACTGAAAAGTTATCTTAATAATATAATTAAGAGACAGAGGGATAGTTAAAAAACATATATACAAGGCAAAAGTGTGTTAAATAGCTTCATAGGCAGGGAAGTTTTTCCCAGAAAAACCTCACCTCTTTGAGAACCTTTTTGGGAACTTTAAGAAATAAGAATAGCCATTAGGAATTGGCTTCATAAATTAGAAAAAAAAATGTGGAAGAAACCTAAATATCACCCAAGCTTTGGCAAGAATAAGCATGGAAAAGAGGACATAACTTTTGAATGATGAACTAAGCTTACTTTAAAGCTTATATTTGGCCTCAATTATAAATAAGTGTATATTTCTATATATTTTAAAACAAAATCTGAAGTTTTCCTTTTATGAGAAGTGTTCCTATTCCTTTTCAGACATTCATAGCAGAATGGCATTTTTTTATAGGTATTCAAAACCAGAAGTGTCTAGTAACTAATCGTTGGTTACTTAGAAGAATCTGATTGACAACTGGAGGGGAAAATTGAAAGTAATACTCAGGAACAGGAAAGAGGTGAGAAATTAGGATTAATCTTCCACTTAGACTTTTGAGTGAAACAAGCAGTGCAGTGGCTACTTTCCAGCTCCCTGCACCAGCAGTGCAGCAGGAGCAGGGATATGAGGAAGCCACAGGCTGTCAGTTGAGTGGCTGTGCCCACAAACAAGGGATCTCAACAACCTAAACAAAGCATATCCACGATACAGAGATGTGATCCCTCTGTGTTGCTTATTGATGTAATTCTTTTGCATTCTTGTCCACTTCTAACTTCAGTGCTTTCATGGGCAAGTGGTCTGAATAAGCTGAGTGTATGGATTTTGGTTGGTGTGTTACTCTGAGAAACAATTGTTTTGTTCTCTGCACTAATAATGGGAATAAAGTCATAGTAGGAGTAATGTACCAACTTAGTTTTGCTAAAGCAAAAACTTCTAAAGTTCTATTAATTACTGTTTTTACTTTGCCAGGTATACTTTTTTTCCTTTTCATGTGTGAAGCAGCTTTGCTTTACTGAAGACATCAGTTTATAAATTGATGTCATGTCAGCAATTGTACCTGGAGGTTTTTGAAAGAGGGCATTAGAGGAGGAGTGTTGGAAGGGACACTCTGCTCATTAACCCTGTGAGACTGCTGAATTGCAGAACAGGTCACCTGCTAGTCAAGCTCCTGCCTCACAACTTTGAGTTAGGGCCAAGTGATGCTATAATTGGAGATTTTATGTTGCCTCTTTTGGTCCTTCAATTAACTCCCCTATATGAAAACAGAAATGTTGCAGAACAATCTCCTTTGATCACTATATCTTTCTGTTCCCATGCAGAGCTCACTGTAATCAAGTTTAAATTTTCTCTGTCTCTGTCACTTATTGCCTTACATAATGCCACTGGATTCAGCAGGACGCTTTCCATTGTCTTATGTGGATTTTGGATCACTCAAACAGAAGTCAGTGTGTTACCAGAAATGAGAATACTGTCTGTTGATTCCTTGAAAGCCTTCCTAGAATTGCATTTACACCAAGCACAGTTTTTACTAAGGAATATTATTCTTTTGGTAATTGCTTTTAGTCTAATACAGGTTATCCTGCATTCCTACAAACATTTGTGCAATGTCCTGTCCACTCAGGGGCCTGAGGAATGTCTGCTCCATATCCCTCCCAAGCTGACACATAAATGCTAAAGGGAAGATGAGGAGCTAGAAGAGGCAGGGGACAGCAGCAGCTGCAAGAGGGGATGAGTTATGTCCCAGAATCAAAGTTAGCAGCTCACCCTGGGCACAGCAGCAGGTGTGTGGGATCTGAGTCCTTTATCTTCTCCAGCACTCCCTGCTCTCATTTGCCACTGTCCTAAATTTCCCTAAAGATTCACTGTAAAGTACTCAAAGGTATTCTGATGAACCCATAACAGGAGTGCAGTCTCAGCTTAGGGAAACCTGCCCTCAGAAACAGCCCCTGCTCTTAGTGCATTGTTGATAAACAAAGTTGTTACTTTATCAGGTTTAGTATGCCAACATGGCATAATTCTGGCTAACCTTCAGAAATTAGAAAAGGTAGCAATTATACCCTTAAAAAGTCACTTTTGAATTGACTAATTAGTCATTCATTGCCCGTGGCACTAATAAGTCATTAGTTGTGTAGTGGCTCATTATAAGGTGCAATATGTAGAAGGGCTCATTTATGCAACTCCTTGCTGAATCTCGATTAGGTTATTTATAGACAATGAGTGCTTGTTATGATCAATTATGACTTACAGCTCTGTGAAAGTGTTTCTTACTTGAAAGGCAGCAAGGCAAAGACTTATTTAAAACATCTGTACAGTTAAATATTGTAAAAGAAGCTGTTAATATGTCTCTTTCAATACTATATCCTCCAGAGAAAGGAATCTTTTGTCATGATACATTGAAATCTGTTCCCATTTTCTCTTTATTTTTATTTTTCAATTGCTGTTTTGTCTACTTCAGTTATTCATGCTTCCTGAAGAAACTCTGCAATATAAGAACTAAAAGTGTAATGCATGTTGCAGACTTTAATGCATGAATACAGTTAAGTGGCATTATTCCAGTTTCATATGTTAATGTTCTAAAGGCTTAAAAAATTTAATATGAAGCCAAAGTTATTGGTTATATTAACCTGTGTTTTGAAAATGCTATCTGAATTTAAAAGAGGTATAATTACCCCAAAGAAAGAGGAGAGAAAATACTATGAGCCAATGTCTGCCAATTAGAGCCATTGAAGTAATTTTCAATTTTTCCATCTTTATTTTTGCCTCAGAAACAGAATTTACAATTAAAAACATACATTTCTCTCTAAAATGAAGGTAAGTAAGATGTAAAAACCTCACCAACTCTTCTGTACTTTAAAAAGCCTGCAGTAGTCTTTGTCCCAATACACATACACAGAAATCCCCTATCCCTACTGGATAAGATCATCTCTAAGGACAGCATTTTGCATCTCTAGCATAGTTGCTATGGCTTCAGCCAAAATCCCAGTCCTGTTAGTTAGCTGCAATGAAATCCTGTTTGATATATCCAGCCTCTTGTGGTTGAGTGACTTCCACACTCTGGCTGCCCTCAGAGGAAAAAAGGATTGGAAGGAGGCAGAAGGCAGAAATCTGAGGGGATTCCAGTTCTCATTCTGTGAGGGGAAAAGAAAAAAAATAAGGCATGGAAGCAGCTTTGCAAATTGAGAAAGTATCCAAGCCAGACAGGACTAAAAGACATCAGTACAGAAGTGGTTTGGAACAGCTCTGAGCAGGAATGGCGATTATCGAGAAACCAAGGACAGTGTTTAATAAATTTAAAACTACTGCTTTTCATTCAATCTTCACTGTGCTCAGATCAGAACTGTGGTGTCCTGAGAGATCTGAGCCTCATAAGAGGGACTCACTAATAAGAATCTGTCTTACAAAGGAGGAGGCATTAATGGCATCCTTCTTGAAAAGGGTAAAGGATTGTGCATAGCTATGAAAAGAATTCACAGATACAGCAGAAGAGTGCATTAGTTTTGGACATTTGCTGTCCTAGGAGAGGCATGGTAGGATGACATGTAACTATGTAAAAAAGCATTATTTCTTAAATGCAGCTGACAGACACTGAGAGTTCTTTCTCCCTTTTCCATTAAAGTGAGGGATAGCACCTTGAGAAATAAGAAACAGGATGAGGCTCTGCCTTTTCTTCAGAAGTGCAATATCCCACCATGGATACCCTTGAGAGACCACACCTGCAGGGTGAAAATTACCTTAGCAAAGAATACAGTCACCCAAATAGTCCTAAAAGGCTGAGTAAGTGATGAGTAAATCCCACCCTGATAGCTGTATTTGCTCTCTTCAAAGCAGGGAGGGAACAAGCTGCCATTTATAACATCAGCATTACTTTACTGGAAGTTCCCATATACCCTGTGACTCTGCTAATGCACATTCAAGGCAGCTGTTGACAGCTTTCTTTGATAGTCATGTGGGATAAAAGGCCTCAGCTTCAGTGAATCAATATCTTACCATTTGTTCAGAGGCATCAAAGCCCTCCATGCCATAGAGGAATTGGCTGGAAATGCTACCCAGAGCTTGCTGCAGCTGAGGTCCAGCAATGTATGAAAGACACACTTAACCCCATCCAATAAAACAGACTGCCTTAAGCATGGAAGAATCATTTAACAGCCAGGTAATCCAGTATATGTAATCATGGCAATTAATCACTAGCTTATGATATATGTGTTGAAAGGGCTTCTGTATTAGAACCTGAGTTAGTTTCTGGGTCCTCCCATAGAAGGGAAGATACAGTTTTGTTCTGATAATTTTGTAGCAGTCAGCATCAACTCTCACTTGTAGAAATGCCCTTGTGGGTATTTTCATGAGTTAATAAAAGAATTTAAACTTCAGTGGTCTGTATATAAAATAACTAAATCAAAAGCACTGTTTTAAAATCAAAGAAAAAACATTCCAACTCCAGTTAAATTAAATTCAATTGGAACCTATTCAGTCACCTTCATAACCATTTAAATGGTGATTGTGCAATACTTACATGATGAAAGTTAATGTAATATTTATGCAATCAAAGTTAATGTTAAGACATATAATGATTTTACAAGATGAGCTGTGAATATAAATGAAAAATTGACATAATTATTAAATATCATAATATTTGCACAGAGAAAAAAATATTTTTTCAATAGTAATGGTTTGTTTTTTTATCTCTAAGGGGATTCCTTATATTACTTATTTTATCAGAAAGCTTCGGTATGTCAGCTTGTGATTTGAATTTTTTGACTGAATTTTTGAACTAGCAGCAGTAAAAATGGTGGGGGTTTATTTTTAATAGAATGACATTTAAGTGGAAAGCTCATTGGTTTCTACTCAAACCTGGAGCCCAATCCACCTGGGTCACTAAACTGAAGCAAAACAGGCTTCTCAATTGTCCTCTTGCCTTTTAGATTTATATTCTGTATTGATGCATTTTATGAAGTTGCCTTGTCTGAGTGAAAAAAATGGAGCCAAAAAGCCTGAGGGAGCTGTATGCAACTTCCCCAGAGCTGAGGTCTCTGGTGGGTCTCCCCCTGCTGTGGTCCTGAGGCAGCAGCCACCAGGGAGGGCTGAGCTCCTCCTGTCAGTGCCAAGCATGAAGATCCCCTGTCAGAAACAGGGCAGAGATGTCATTGTGCCCAGCCTGCCATGCCTGCAGGAAAAGGGAGGAATTTTTCACATCATTCTCTTCTCTTGCACTCAAGAGTGTGCCAAGGAAACATAATCAGGCTTTGCTTGGTTATGAAATACAACCTGGGGAGAAGCCACAAATGTGTAATCCAACTGGATGAAAACTTTTCAAAGATTTTGTATTCCAAACTTGCACGTGAGATTTAGAATATCAGAAAAATAAGTGTTTTTGTTCCTTTGTAGGAAGCTTAGAGACTGTTTATCCATTCTGAATTAGTGATTATAGAAGAACACTTTAAATTTTCCTCATTATTTCTATTAATTATGCTCTAGCTGCTCTAATTGCCTTTTGGATTTGTCCCAAAAGCCTACTTCTTAAACATTCCAAACATCCTCTACGAGTACTAGAATTATTTAGATCTGAGGTCTCTCAAAACTTCACTAAATATCAAAGAGATCTTTGCCTGAGTTGATGGTGGGCTTAACCATTCAGTACAAAGAGGATCTCTGCTCATGATTACATGTCACAAACAATTAGCTGTGAAATTTTTAATCAGGATTTGTGTAGAACTAGGGTGGCTTTGTGTCTAAAATAAGTGACATAATTCAAAAGTAGTGGCCATTGAAATAGACTTTGTAATTCATGTTTAGATAATGAATTCTTAACAGCTGGGTTTCTATGATGTGGACCCATAATGTGGCATATTTAAAGATACTTGGTAAGGGTGAAATGGGATTCTTAAATTCTGTGGAGTTGGTTTATGTGGTTTATACACATATACAACTATGTGGATGACAAAGTGTTTTCTCATCATTTGTACCAATAATACTACCAGCAAACTTCTCCACAGTCATTTGTAATGTTCCTTATGTATATTACAGCATTATACTGACAACAATTCTACGGTGCTCAGACAAAAGAAACAAGAGGTTGGTCTATAACTGTATAATTTATGAATACCATAGTTATTTCCAGAGATTATCTTTGTCTTCATGCAAATTATTTATTTTGTGCCTACTTATAGTGCAACCTTTGAAATTAAATTGAAATTCTGGAATGCCTTAAAGCCTGACTATCATGTACCAGCTGTCTCAGTCAGCTGGCTTGTCAGTCAATACAGACTGCAAATCACAACTATATTTGATCTTGATTGGGAGGCTATTTTGGGAGTTGTGCTGGTGAACATTGAACAAGTTGTGCTGAAGAGATCATACCCTTTGTAACTGGTAAAGACCACAGACATAATCTCAGCTACACAAGCATGATTGATGTTCTGGTGTCAAAAAAAAAAAAAAAAAAAAAAATAGTGGCAGCCAAAAAGCTTTCAAGGAAATTCCTGTAACCAATCTGCCAATCTGCAACCAATTTTTTTCTGCAAATATTCTGGCTTCCTGCTTCCCATTTCCCTCCTCCTCCTCTTCCCTGCCTTTTTTTCCTAGATCTTGAAGCTTTTGCTGGCCAGTCACTGCCCTAGAGCATGCCAAATGCACACTGTCTGTTTCCTTTTTAGCCTAAAAATCTCTGGTAAAAAAATATTTATTCTTAGGGAAATCATGCATCACAAGCTGCTGCTGTCTATCACATTACTGTAGGATTTTAATGTCACATTTACTAATGTACTAAGCATACAGTAAGATTAATTCATGTGCAGATCTCTGTTGAGGTCTATTACTATAGACTGGTTTTTCCTAGAGAAAATGTTTGAGGCAACTTCTTTCAAATGAAGACAAATCATGCAGATGTTTTTTTTTCTACACATACATTCCCCCTGTTAAATGGCTCAATTTATGCCTCAATGACTAAAAGACCCTTTTTCTATAGCCTTGACAAGGACAGTCACCACATCATAATGTATTTTGTTGCTGGGCCACTCTTTTAACCCCCATAAACATTGGAAATATCTCTGTGGCTTTAGGACTGTTGAGATACAGAGCGACCCAGGCTCATTTATCCCCCAGCTGGCTCCCTCATGCTTTCAGCAGATTTTTCCAGAATGCACTTTCATGATTTCATCCATAACCTGAAGGAGCACCCCATAAAGTACCTGCCAGCCTGCCTTGCTGTTTTCCTTCAAATCACAAATTCTGCTTTCCTTTGCTGCAGTGCTTACACAAGCCCTGACAAAACTGTTGTCACTCACCCTGACTAGCACTGCCTCAGTGCCTTTGCAGTCTCTTCTGTCTGCACTGGCTGATGAGCTGTCTCCAGTCTAAATTGCCTGCTGCTGTCCTGTTTGCACAGTCCCCAGTGCACTGCACACAGGAACCCTGCCTGTGCTGCTTTGAGGTTTTATACCTACAATGGGAAACAATAATAAAGTACCTAATACCTGGATTAGCTTGCTAATAAGGGAAACAGAAGGAGGTATTATTGTAACACCATTTCTTCTTAAGTGCTATGACAGTTCTTTCTTTTCTGGGTTTGTTTGAAGAAAATCTCATTTTACCTTGAAGCAAATGAATTCTATTTCTTCAGAAGTTTGTCTATAGATAGGATTTACCCCTTTTATTTTTTTTTTTTTAACTTCAATACTTCCATCTTCAGATTTTAATTCAAAATTTAGTGTAGTGCTTTGGGAGGAATGAAATACAACTTAATACACGGTCTTTGATCTCTGTTTTCTCTGGGAGAAAAAAGGGAGGAAAGAGGAAGAGCAGTATTCACTGTGGAGGTGTGTGTGTCCTCCTCATTTCTAAAATACCAGGCACTGAATCTCTGCTCCACATGTCTCAGAAAGCTGCCTGCTCATGGCACTTACCCAAGCTGCTTTCCTCAGTGCTGAACTCGAAATGCTCTTGCACCCTGGCATGGTTTCAACTATGTCAGTTAAATCAGAAAGAGGGAGAGTCAGGCCAGCAACAAAAACACCTTTCCTGGAGAGATATGATGTTGACCCAGAAATAACACTGAGCTGCCAGGACATCATTGCTACATTCAATTCGGTTTTTAATAGGGGGAGAGTGATCTAGTGGTAGCTCTGCACATTCACTCATTGTTGTGTCTCCTGCTGTCATGGTGTGTGCTTACCAGAAGATTTAAATAAGGAAAAGGAAAAATAATGTGCAGTATATTAAATGTTCTGCTTACTACGCTGAAAAATAGTAGACTGAAACATTTAATCACTGACAAGCATCATTCTTTTATTATTAATAATCCATATGGAAAGTAGATTGCTTGCAGTAGAATTTTCTCTGGCTTATTTTAACTACACATTTTAATAAATTTGGGTATAATAATAAAAATAATGCTTTGGTCTGCAAAAATGCAAATATTGAAGCACATTATCGTCAAGGATTTTACATCAGAGGTTCAGAATGGACTCAGAAAGTAAAGGACATGCCTTTTTATTCAGGAATTACTTAAACAAAATTCTTCAAGTTGGCAACAAATTTTTTTTGCTTGTTTTTTTTTTTTTACATTATTATTGTTACAGTTGTATGAGGCATCAACAGGCTTTTCATCATGTCTATTATGTACAAAAAATACACAGAAATTACTTCAAATCCTAAATGCAGTAAACATAAATGAGGTAAGCAAGAAAATTATTCAATTAGTGAGGGTTCATTTTGTTCTTTTGTACCCCAATGGTATTAGATAGTATTTCAAAAACATTCTTCTTTGGCTTAACTATATTTTCAGCGATATCAACTCAGCTCATAATCTTGCCCAAGATGCAAATGAAGAGGAAAAATCACAAAGCCAGAGCTCAACACAATTTAATTGGCTATTTTGGTATTTGTATCTCCTAAAACGCCATCCACTCAAATTTTCATGCTAATCAAAAAAGTGTATTTTCCATTTGTTAAATTATTAACCTACACTAAACTTACATTAAGTCAATTTAAATTTACAGCTTGAGTATCCATGTTGTCAGCAGTTAATGTAGAAAAAGATGAAACCATTAAGTTCATATAGAAGTCTGAGTGGAAATCATTTATGTAAATACATAATGGAATATTCTTGTTCTTCTCAGTCAATGGCCAAAAGAGGAAAATTCTAGGTCCTTCCTAAAGATGGTTGTTCCTTTGTTATTCACAAACTCTCTCACACAGTTAAGACAGTGTTTATGTCTGTGTCATGTATGCATAGTGTTCATTCTAATTTATTCAACAAGAAAAGGAGTTTCTTTAATTTTCTCTTAAAACTCTGTCTTTGATAGGACAGTGTAACATATCTAATTGCAATGTACATAAATTGATAAACATGCTCTGGGGTTTTCATATCACCAGTTAAAATGAAATGTGTACCTGTTCTGTGTGGAATTTAAGTTGAACCTCAACAGTGAGAATATATTTAATAGCCTGTTTCAATCGTTCTGTGTCATTATGTATTACTAAAGATCTCAGAATTTGTCAAATACATTCATTAAACATGACACTTGCAAGGACTGAGTAGGGTTTTTCTTGTACTAGATTTCCATTGGGAACAGCATATTTCATGGTGAATTTTTCTTGATGAAGTGATAGCAGTGTTGAGCTATTTTAAAATATATTTCCCATTTTTCTACAGTGCTTATAATGATTGGAGCCTAATGCAAATGTCACTCCCTATAAAACTGAACTTTTAATGAGAGAAAATTAACTAATTCAGTATTGTTAGCGATATAGGTTTAAAAGTCTTTAAGATGCTCATTCAAAAAATCTTTCATTAGGAGTCTATTTAACATACATAGCTCTAATCTTCCTACATTAGGTCTCTATTTATATATAGTATTAATATAGTATATTTAGTATTTTACCTACTTTGAAAAAAAAAAAAAAAAGGGAAAATAAGGGCTTGTTTATATAGGCCACATCAATAGTATTTTGCTTTGCTCTGTCAAAGTACATATGCGTATAATTGAAGTGAATACTAATATATATTTTTATAGGCTATGCATATGTTGTGCCAGGTCCAATTTTTGAACTGCAAAATATTTTCACTGGTCAGTTTTTTTCCTTTAGTGCTGGAGTATTCACAATAAGGCATTATTAGTGGGGGAAATGGGCCAATGTAGTGAAAGCTTGCTGCTTAATCATTAAAAATTTTCAGAAATCACACCAAGCAGGGAGGGAGTAAACACACAGGTGGTTTCATGATGATTTGTACTGGTGCTGTGTAACATAATAGTATTCAGGGTATACAGCCTTTTAGAGATTGATTTTGTATCTCTGGCTGTCATACCATGTATTACCACTTTTGTTGTCAGACCTTATCTGAGAGGAGGAAGATAAACAAGCATGAATGATGAGAGAAGAAAGCTCCAGAGGAATACTTCCAGCAGATAACAGATCTTCCTCAGAACCACTGGTTTAACTACCAGGCTATGTTTGTGCAGAAACCACATCTGTTTAACGTGCCAGAAATCTCCACACTTTCTGATAAGCATACTGATTCTCCTGGTAATCAATACACTATTGAGAAATAACAGCCAACAAGGGAAGATGACTAATAATGCCAACTCATGACTGTTGCAGACTGTAAATCCTTCTATAATAGCTGATAATTTGGGGTATCTGGAGACCAAGAATGATGTTTAACAAAACACACTAACTTTTTAGGGCATTTTCCTATAGTACAGGCATCTCATACTTGTACAGGGAGGAAAAAAAAACCTAATTATTAATAACTAATGATAAGAACTAATCAAGTAATATATTAATTAATTTTATTCCATTTCCCATGGTAGTATCTCCAGCTCGTTTATATTTGATTTGCATGAAGTATAAATGAACCTTAAGGGCTGTATTAATTAAATAATATGAGGAACTTAAAAAATCAGAAAAAACAAAACTACATTATGATTACAAGTAAGAAATTACTTCATCTCAGTGTTTTCCTAGTTCTTGTCATACTATTAGGTTTCTCTACATTTGGGTTTAAAATAAAAAAATATCAGGCACAAAAATTAAAAATTTGGATCCTCTAATCCTTAATCTCCAGTGAAAGAAAGTTTTACAGAACCATCTGTTCTGGTACTGGACAGGTTTTAAAATTACTGAACACCTTGTTCCTAATACCCAGTGGTATTTGCACACTGGAAAATCCCCCTGTCTCTTCTAGAATGGTACCAGCAGAAGGATTGTCATGCTGTCTTCCTCTCCCAAGCCCTTCTTATACACAAAATATTTGCCTGGTAATTGGGATATCTTTTCTCAAATCTTTGCTTAGCCCAGACAGGGAGAAGACCCAAACCAAACCACTCCACATCTAAGTTGGTCACTATCCATTGGGCTAAAAGGCAATAGAAGCTGTCCCACTTCCAGTTTTCCTACAAAGTGCTATGCATTTTATAGTTAAATAGATTTTTGTCATGTTTTAAGGATGATCCAATCCAGTAACACATGTAAGATATCATCCACTGAGACTATTGCCTGACCATTTGGCATGAAAACCATTGAAACTAGCTAAGTGTATGGCTTGTAGTCACAGAAACTTGGCTGCTTAGGAGTTTTCCTCATAGATATCTAAGTGCCAGGGCTGTGGTTTTAATGTGTGCACTTTGCACTTTGTTGTCAAAGTGACATTTGGGTTCTAAGATGCTGTGCAAACCCCAACCTTATAGAGCTAATCTTAACCTGAATCCATTTTTCCATGTCCCTGTAAGTTCTTGAGGTTTACAAAGAGCTAATAAAGGAAGCAATTGAAGTGTCAATAAATTAAAGCCTTGTTTGTTCTCTTTAAAGCCCATTATCCTGTTAAAAATCTCCCTATAACAAAAGGAATTGTCAGTCTCAATTTGCACTGATTTTTTTCTCTTGTAAACCACCATGCCTGCTCCTTTTAGGTGCTTAGGATTTTGGTGTTTGCAACAGAGATACACAAAGGAAATTACTGTTTAACAAATTTCTTTGTACAATTCATTGTGCTTTGTACAATTCATTTCTCCTTGGAATAAGACAAGGTTCCTGGCAGTTGTCATCTCAGAAACAAAGCAATACATCCATAATATTTTTTTTTTGCTCTTGAAGAAAAAGCATCAACAACCAAAGTTCTTGAAGCATTCCTGGAATCAAGATTTCTGAAAATTCTTCTCAGTCTTCATCAACTTGTTTGGTGACTTTAAATTATTCTGAAAATAAAAATGTATTGACTGTTGCACCTGAATTCAACTGCTATAAAATGAAAACTAGAATATGGACATGTTTTGAGGGGAAAAATATCTAATTTTAATTATGGAGAGAGGGTTATGTCAACCTTATAGAGCAACCAAGTTAACATTAAGAAGTATGAATAAACAGTGACTACCTAATATTTTTTTTTTAATTCTGTAAAGAAGTTTTACACCTGAGAAAAAATTTTCATGAGTTAATGATAGTTTTGATTGGAAGTGTGCAGCCACTTATGTCACAAATATATGGTGCCATATTTCTAGAAGAAGCTTAATGCAAACATAATTTTTTAGGATTGTGTCTGTGTCTATAATATTAAAAATTATGTGCTGTAACCATTCTGCAGCTCTAAAATTTAAAGTCTTGGTGCAGCTCACATTCACACAACTGAATTTTCCTTCCCTTGTAGGGTGATGGGGAGAATGTGTGGAACAGGCCATTCCCTGCACTGTCAGCTGGCACTCTTGGGACTGAGCCAAGAGTGATGGTCACAGCTGGACAGCACACATGGCAGCTTCACCAGGGCCACCTCAGGGCCCTCCTTTACTCACTAGAAAAGATGTCACTCTGAGGCAAAATTTGTCCTCAAGCTATGTAACAGTAATTCTCTTTTCATTTGGGAAACTTGATGCAATACATTTAAACCTACACTTGTCAATCCCAACACAGACATAGCACTAGAGTATTCTAGTATTATGAATTAATGTTTAATAAATGAGAGGGGAAGGACACATATGGTGCTCATATTCTTTCATTTTACAGTCAAAACTCCATCATTAAAAAAAATTCTCATTCTCTGTATCACCAGACTTTGCACCATTCATCTAAGTGAATTTTTTTTCAATGAAAATTCTTTGCAAAATGGAGTAATGAATTCTAAGACTTTCATACATTGAGGTCTCAATGAAAAATTCAACATAACTATGAACAGTATATATTCCCAGTTTTTAATTTTAGGCTGAAGTTGACTTTGCCAGTTGTCACTCAGTTAAAATAAATACTCTTAAGCCTTACAGATCTCACAGAGCTCAACAGAGAGCTGGCATGGCTTACATTGGCTAAGTTAGGTCTATAGTGAAACTAATCTGTTTTAAGTTTTACAAATATATAAGAGATCATTTCAGATTCTTGCACACTTTTTGTCTTCTCTAAACTAGCCTGTGAGATCACAATCTCTCATTGCATGGATTTTTTTTTCTTGCAAAGTGTTTAATCAAAAGAAAACAGGAATTAATTTAATCTCTGGTAATGGAAGACAATTTTCTGAAGAAGATGGGATTTCTCTACAACCCTTTGTTTATCGATAATAAATAAGCACAAGAACTTCAGTGATACATAATTTCAACATATTCCTCTAGTAGAAATAACAAGAAAGATGATGATTCATATTTTGATGCAAACATTGATCCACATTTTTGTTTTTCCAAATACTCCTCCTCAAATTGTTATGATGTATCTTCTGAGCATTATGAAATAGTTCAAGCATCCAACCTGCAGCATAGATCTGAATGTGGTTTTGAATTAAATTCTAGAGATTTTTCATAACCACGTAGTTGTGTTCAACACAGCCTTGACCAGTGAGAGCTACATGTTCGCACAGCTCCCCTCCAAGTTATTTATGGCAAAAGTGTCATGAGAGGCAAAAGTCATGACTTTTTGCATTTATGTCCCATGCAGACACTTTTGAGTGTGTCTTAAAACTGATGAAATACCTGAAGAGGGTAATTGTCCTGGCATTTTTTGGAAGATGTGCAGAGGAAGGGAGAAGTCTGACAGCTGGTCCATCTGGTCAAAGGTCAGAGACATGCTCATTCCAGTGATGTGAGAGGTTAAATAAAGCATATGAATTAATACCCCTGACTAGGTGGCAGGGCTATCATGTACAGAGCAGTATGTAACTTTACACATGTTCAGATGGGATAAGTTTTGTTTACCTCAAGGTGGTATGAATACCCTTGTGTGTCAAAACTTGTGAACCTGAATCCTAGTCATTTAGAATTAAGTGGTCTCTTGGATCACTTAAGCTCTGAGACACTTTGCTCTTCTACCTAAATGTTTAAAGAATTGTATCCCCTGTGAAGATCATAAATTTTCCAGTCATTCTGATAGTGTTCTTTTTCTCCTGAAGCAGATAATTGCTGCTGAGTGGTATTAATTTTTGCTTCCCAATTTGAAGAGATGCCATAAGTGTATGGAAAAAGAAATCAACTATCTTTGGAGTAGGTTCTTATTTCTTTTCCACTGGTTTTCAGTGGTCAGATTTTTCTACATACAAATTTTAACAAAACACTGCAATATCTCCCAAAATTTAATTTCAGTTTGTGCTATTGGCAGTCTGCTGTGTTTTGGCTAGTTACTTAAGTCATATGGCACTGTTTATGTTAAGTCATATAGATTACTTGGAATCAGGGAACATAAAACAAGACTGCATAACTATCAACAAGCTTGACATTATTTGTGATTACCTCAGAAATTAAGCTTAACCAGAAGCTCAGAAATTAAGCTTAACCAGAAGTAAATATAAAATAAAATTCAGAATATAAAAACTGCATTAGCTTCAGTGATGTATATGTGCTAAGTCATTAATCTCAATAAGGTATCTTAAATGAGCATATTAATATCCATTCTGCATACAAAATTTGAACAACATGATATGTTGCCTAGACTATGGTTGCAAAACATTACTGTGATTGGCACTACTTATCATTCAACATATTTAATTACAAATATTTCATATTTATATATTGTATTTTCTTGTAATTTAATTTTGCAGATATGGCTACTTGTACCTAAAGTCTTCCTTCCACTTGCAATTTTTTCCTTCAAGTAACGTAATTACACAACACAGGGGTTTTTACTCCTAGAATTAATTTGAAAAACTTTATAGCCCCCCAAAAAAGTGATCAGAAGTATGTTCTTTACTAGGAAATAGTGTCAATGGAAAGAGAAGTTGGCTTAGGTTAATAGTCTCTGGCTGCCACATTAATGCTGAGGCAGAGCCAAGGCATTTATTTTCAAAGTTGAAAACATTGATCTTATGACAGTGCTCTATTATGATGACTTCATTCCTATAATGTCAAGAAATTGATGAAGAGGTAACCATTTTATCAGATGAATTGTGCTGCAAGAGAGTGACAGATGTTCAGTCTAATAGTATTCATTTGCTTCATCCTAAATTGACCTTATTTATCCAATCAGGTGCTAGATTAAATTTTCAAGCAAGTCACATTATTTGCAAATGGGACTCTTAATCATAATGTTAAGTGAAATAAAAATGATAGTGGAATAAAAGATGAAAATGTTGGTCATCTCTTTCCTATTATAAAGGCATTTGGTCTATTGCTGCATTATAAAAGAAGTGTTTTAAGGTTTAGGGTTCATTTTATGTGCAATATGTAATTTACATCCACAACTGCTCTGAATGTATCAATTTTCTGTGCATCAATGGAGCAGTCAAAAATATCAATATGGTAATTAGAGAAACAGCTTATCTTAGATGAATTGTTGGTTTAGACCATTAACTTCCATAACATGACATTATGAAATTATACAGCCAACAAATAGTTTAATGTTGCAAAGTGTTCTAGAGCTTACCAGTATGGCACAAGCTAGAAACTGAGGTTATCCAGAAAGGCAAAATATACCTATGCTAATTCACTTTTCTTCTTGATTACTATTCCTTTAATTTTTGTGAAAGGAGAGTAATTTTTTAACAAAGAAGATAGAAGGTTTTACTCAAGATCAATTTTATTTTTCATTTTTCAATAGTATTCACATTTAACTTTGAATGTTTTCTTACAGCCATGACATCCAGATGCCCTTAAAGTAAGGGCTGCTTCTTTACAGTCCCACTGTGGCCAGAGGAGAAAGACTGGCTCCACAGTGCAAATGAAAAGTAAATCTAGTAAAAATGTTCTTCATCTTGCTCAGGTGAAGTCTATTTCTACATATGGACTACTGAGGAAACCTAGAGTCTGTCTTCTTAAATGAAGCACCTAAAATAGAATTACTTAAGGTTTTTTTTTCACATATTTGAATTTGGAAGTTTTTTCCTTCAAATGGCCACTTCACTGTAGGAACTTTAGCTCCTACAATCAAATTAGGAATTGGCAACACTCCTAATAGCCCATACCAGGTTTTAACTTCAGAAGTGATGCTGTTCAGAAAACTTTGTAAAGTATAGCTGTTGCAATATTTTTTCCCTTTTAATCCCTTAGGGGGAAGAGTTAATCTAATACACTGAAATTTTAAAATCACATTACATTGTCAGAAGCACGTTTCTATTTCCTCAAGGCATTCTTACTGAGATGTTAAATTCACTGTGAAGTTTAACATTTAGCCACTTGCTCTACATGACAAACGGAGATGGAAATTGTCCTCAGATCCTGAGAAATAGCACATTTGTAAAAGTACATTTTTGGTTCCATTAGTAAGCAGACTAAAGAAACTCATCTTTTTTTTTTTTCCTTGGGTCACTTAAAGCTATGTATTTGATGAATCTCTAAGAGCCTGTTTTGCTTTATTTGTATGAGGATGCCTTAAATCAATATTTATCTTTAATGACTCTGAGTTGCAATTTCTATAATGCAAGTTTCACTTCAAAAAATATAATGGTTTTACTTTCTAATACAGAAAGAAAGGGAATGATTAAATAAAAGAAAAAGAAAAACATAACAAACATAAAGCATTAAAAGCAAAAATAAGCAGGAGAACATCTTTGGTAAAGGTTAGATAAGGGGTTTTAAACATATTGTTTTGTGAGAAGAAAAATGAATACGAGTTTAAGTAACATCATAATACAGGGGAAAAAAATCCAAAACAGCACGTAGACAAATAACATTAAAGCCATAGCAACAAATTTAAACTAGTTTAAAGTAGTACTTTCTGTACTATTGTTATGCTTTTTAGTACCATTTTAATGCAGTTAAAAGATAAGAGTATGAAACCCTCCTTCTTTATACCTCAAGCACAGTTTACTTACTAAGTGCTACAAAGCCTGAATATAAAGACTGATCACAAGGCAGAGATGTTTGGTTGGAAACATAAACCTTTGGTAATTCAAATAACAAAGAAAGAAGCTGCAAGCTGGAAGTTCTCATTCCCTTTAAGGGGAATTTAGGGATCCCTGCATCTTAAAGCTGAGGTGAAGTCTCCATATTCTCTCAGCAGAATGGAGGCAGCTCCTGGAAGCACCAGACCATCTGAAAGGCTTTTTGTTGTTGCTCCTGATGGTTTTTTTCTTTTCCTGCTGCTGGCTGATGACAGCTGTGACCTGCTGTCTGTGACTCCACCTGTGCCCCTGCTGGTGCTATGAGCTGGACTTGGCTTCACTTAAAAGTTACCTCTAAACATCACCAGTGTAGTATGGTAACAGCAGCAGCTGTAGAAGCAGTTACTGAACTTAAAAATTTCTTTGAAGAGAAACAGGAACTTGCAGATTTGCTCACAGAGCACTCTCCACTTTTTAGCACATTCAGATTAATTTAGTATTATTTCAGTAATGTAAAGATTACACTAGTCCACTCCTACAGTACTAATAAAAAAATACATTAAGTGCAGTCTGTATTTCTCAGAGTTAAAGCAGAGTGCATTTGAATATCACCTGTTTCTATTTGACGTAGTAATTTGGGGTTTTGCAGTGATTTGATCACAAGAAAATTTTGCAGGTTCTACAAGAAAAATAGTTCTTTTAAAAAAGCCCTAATAAAGCCACTGTAGATATTAAGACTGCTGTGAAAATTGGCACTGCACTATGTAATCCAGATCTAAAGAAAAAAAAAAAAAAACACTGCTAGAATAAAGGGGAAAATTAAGGTGAAAAATACTACTATGGCCTAAGTTTAAATTAATTTTTCATAGCACATGATTAGACTTGAATATCTGATCTTCTTCTATTAGGAAAATGAGTATGTGATTGATGGAAAGTGAACATTTTAATATACATCCCCCCACCCCAGATCTTGGCAAGATACTTTTCTAGGTTCTCAGAATTATCTTCTGCCCCAAAGCATATTCATAAATCATTCAATGTTGATGTAAAAATGGCTAGTTTCCACAGAGGCCCTGGCTGGTTTCTGAGACCCTGGAATGACACTGTAGAATGTTTTATTAAATAAAACTTGTTACAGATTAATCAATCTGAAAAATTTAGCTCTTTATTCTAAAAGGAACACTGAAATTCTTGCTAACCTTGCACAGACAGTGGAAATTATTCACAAGCTTCAAAGTAGTCTATGTCTACCACAAAGCTTCATCAACTTATCAATTAAACTTCAAAAAGTTAATAGAACATAATTTGCTGAAAATCACTGCTATAGCATAATATCTGACACACTGGGAGAACCTTAGTGAAAAGAAAAAAAATCACAAAAATGTGAAGGAAATATTTCTTATTATTGTGATTGTACCAATGTCTTAGACAGTTTTGAGTCCTTTATAGAAAAGAAGTCCTGGAATTTTGTCTATTCTTTTTCCAGAGTTTTCTAACTCCTTACATGGTAGTAATAATGGCTCTCTCCCTAGACAGTTTGGATGAGGATCTAGTGAGCACTGTACACAGGGTTTTGTGCAGGGTACACTACAGAGCTCTTAGCAACATGTCTGTGGAGTTCCAGGAAAATAACCTGAATTCCACAGTTCTACCACAATATGCACTATTGAGATCAAGAGGAACTTGTATCCTAGGATCAGGAAAAAACAATGCAGACTAAACTCCATTTCTGCACACAGTCAAGAAAATATTGCCCATTTCAAGGTGATTTTCAGAGGGATTAAAAAACCAACATGCCATTAAGTTCATAAAAGAGTAAGAGGGGTTGAATAAGAGAGAGAAAAACTTGCTGGAAAAAAGATAAGTGCATTGTAAAACAACAGCAAAGGAAAAGAGTAAAAAAAAAAATAATAATATTAGGACCAGAGAAGAATAGGGAATCTAGAGGTGGCACATAATTGAAAACAGAACAGAATAGCAAGAACAGATCTGGAAAATGCATCTTGTCAAAAACAACAACAAAAACTTCTCCAGTTATTGTATCTGCATACACCTGTGGAAAAAGAGTTCTTATTTCACTGGTAGCTAATGGGTGCACAGAGTAACTAAACTCGTCTCAGGTCAGTTTCCTTTATGAGCTGCAGAGCATTTAGTGCAATGTAGCTCCCTGGCTGCAGTTCTTATGTGTTAGGGCACTGATTAAAGCAATGAAATTTAGCAAATGCCCAGAGGGAATCTGCAAAAGACCAAGTGAATGAAACCTTCTTTCCCAAGCCTTATCCAGTGCTTAATCACAAATCTATTATTCCCTTTTTTTTTTTATCCAAGGTATTTTTTTCTACTACAACTAATGAATTTCTAAGTGCTTGACTGATTCCTACAATAAACCATGCATTCATTTTGCAAATGTGGTTGGGAACCAATGTATTAAAGCATCATCTGGAGAAAGAGAAATTTTTCCTGATACTTTTTTATACCAAAAGAGGATTTTATTACTCCACATTTCAGCTAACAAATCTTACCAAAATTTAGAGAGTCTTTACTTGGTTTTTAATTTAAATTTAAATTAGTTTCATGTAAAGAAATTATTTTCCTACATTTGAAAGCAAAAATAGTTATTTTAAAATATAAATAGTATTTTCAAATAATTCAGCATGGTAATCATTGATATTAAGAGAAGAGAAGAAGCACTTTCAGGTCTGTAATTTTATTCTGCAATTATGAAATAAACGATCTTTAATTTCTTTCTAAAATATTTCTATATGTCTAATTTTCTCAAGATTGCATCCTATTTATAAACCACATCCAACCACTAACAGTGTTCACTTTTTTTGAAAATAGCTTAATTTTACAGCCTGCACCATTTCCTGATGTAATATGTTAATAATATTCTTCAAATTTTCAACTGCAGGTCTGCACAATCCTTTTCAGAGCATCCCAGAAGTAACTAGTTAATTATTTTGAAATTAATTGTATGTGTAGCAGGTATGGAACACTTTCTAACAGGAAGCAGAGTGTTTGACTAAGAGGCTTCTTCAGAGTATGGCTGTCTCTCCTCAATGCTTTTGTCTCACCCTTCTGAAAGGCTGACCTAAAGCAAGAGGCAATAAAGAGGAAAATTGAAGAAGAAGCAAGTTGCAAAGGGTGACATGGAGTTTTTTCCCCTAGCTGGGGTGAAATTAGTTGGGTGATGGTGAGAAGGAGGCTGGGATGGTAAAAGGCAGAGATGGAAGGACAGGAACAGTTTTCACAAGATCAAGGCAATGCATCCAGTTTTAAAACATTGTGCTGTAAGAACTCAAGTCCTTCTCTCTTTAGAGAAATAAATAATTCAGCTGGAGGCAAAATTTATAGCACTTTTTCTTTTTTAACTAAAACATCAAGTTTCCTTGCTGCACTCACGTTGAATTCCCATTGTAGTGATTTGGCACTAAAAAGAGTGGTGCCCTAGCAGTTTTTCCTCAGAAGCAGCAAATAAAAAAAGACACCTTGTGTGAGTGAACAGAAGAACACAATAGAAAAGCACTATGTGATATTTTCTGAAAAAAATACTACAAATATTGCCATTTAAAAAAAAGGGAACCCTGACCTGTCTTTAAGTTCAACGCCAGTTACATGCATTATTACTTTAATATCCAGATGTTTTCTGTTTTAATCAGATTTTGGTGATTTGATGCAATCTCTTTAGTGAAAGTCTGGAGAATTAAAATCTGACACTGAGCTGCTTAAAACCTCAGCCCAGTTACTTGCCAGAAGAGTGACTAGAAATTTAAGATTTTAATTTTAGTTTTTGCCTATCAGAAAAAAAAAATTAGTTTCATGTCTTGTATATTTGGGGTTTGTAGAAATTCTGAAAATTCAGTTTTGCAGAGTATTGTTCCACTGAAAAGATGTCTCAATGAATTTTAATAACAAAAGATATTAAATTTTTTTATATAAAAATGCTATGGCATGCATTTCTTGAGCTTCAAAAGGAGCTACCTGTTCTTGGCTTCAGCTGATCTAGAGGACAGCAATAAAAGACAATCTCTGAAACACAATAGACATTATCCTGAAAAATTATAAATAAACATATTTTTCCCTTTCTGTACCCTATGTGTCCAATAAGCTGGTATAAAAATACAGGCCTTGTGTTACACCTTGAATCTAACAGTGAAAGGAAGCAAAGAATTTGGAAGTTGAGCCTTCCTCAAGGGCAGTTCCACTTGCTAGATGACAGAACAGGTCTGCTTTTAAAGCCAGCTGGGCATCCACCATTGTTTGCAGCTAGTTTAGGATTCTGCTTTGTGACAAGTACTATCCTTAAGTTTGACAAAGACTGCATTTGCAAAGGACCCACATAAAGACCCACATAAATGTTTGAAAATTGTAGATACTTGGCTTAGTAAGAAGTATCTGATTAGTTAACAAGAGAGGAGCTACATTTAAAAATCAGATTGTGGACAGAGAAAAGTCAGGGAACAATTTTTTGTTTATGGAAACCCTAAATCTATATAGTTTTGTCTGACCTTTTTTCTATTTATAACATATCATATGTTCATTAATAAGGTGTGCAGTAGGATCTCATATCTTGACAGCACAAAACTGAAAATTCTGAGCAGTAAAGCAAAAATCCAGTAAATTTTAAACATTTCATTTTCATTTCAACAGTTCATTTTATAAACATTTCAGCATGAGACTAAAGCTCCAAATCCTGTATGTGAAGCCCCTAGAATTTGAACATCCCTTTAAAGAGAACCGTTTTCATTTTCCTTCAGTTTCCTGTACAGAAATATGGAAGTTGATTCCTGTTAAGTATTTCCGATGTTAATAAATTCGGAACAACTTTTGTGACTCTTTTTATGATTTACTTAATTTATTATCTTGAACATTAACCTTGAAGAAAATTGAGTTTTATTTAAACTTTGTTTAATAAAATACAACTCTGTACAGAATCTCTTCTTTCCATACTCTGTATAATTGTGCATTTCCAAAGGATTTTATATGATGTGTACAATTCCATGATTCAGGACTCGGGCACATGAACAAAGGGTTTTCCTAATCAATATCATAGGTATGGAAATTCCTCTCATTTTGCTCTTTATTTGTCATTAGGGCTGCTGGGAAGGCTGCCAGCATTACTCAGTTTAAATGGCAATTTTATTTTTCTAGTTGTGGATTCTTAAACCAACTTTTGAGCACTGAAGAATTTAAGAAATGTTAGCTGCATTCTTGCTGTATGATGACCCAGCACACACAGCTTGTCATGTAGTCATGAGTGCAGTGTCTAGTACAGCACTTTCTGAATTGCAGCAATTAATTTTTCACTTAAATTCAGTTACATTACAGCTACATCACTGCTGCTGTCACAGTTACCTTCTATTGCTTCCTTTTTTTCCATTTATCATGAGGACAGCCAAGGATTCTTTTGCAGAATGCTGTATTGGGCTCTTTGAGATAAGGACAATTTAACATGCTTCTCAACATTATGTAAGAACTCATTCTTCAGTATATTGGCTGCTAGGAAAATATTTATATGTGAGACAAATTTCTTGTCTACATTATCCCTGTAAAAATTAAAAATAAAAATTAAATGCAGTAAATAAAAAAATTACAGCATCTGTTTATGACTATGATATGTTTGTTTGTTCCCCAAACAAAACATAACAAAACCCAAGCTGCATGCTGCTATTAGGTTTTTAAAGGACAGTTCTTGCTCTGTCCTTGCTCAAATAACAGCCTTGCATGACAGCAAAATCACAGCAGCAAGTCTGTAAGCAAGAGCTTAATAATGTGTATTGTCCTCTGGTTTCTAATCTGTCATGGTTCAGATTAGTTTCAAGAACATATCAAAGTAAATTACAATAGCATTCCTAGGAATGGATTTTTTAAGATGTGTTTGCACGCTGTTAAAATGCTTTAATTGGTTTCAGAATTCTGTTGACATAAATTAATTCTATTTGTTATGATGCTTCTAAGAATAGACTGAATTACCTTGTATGTTTCTAAAGTTAAGCACAGGATGTTATATAGTGAATACATGGAATATTTATTTTGCAGCTTGCTAGGCAGAGGCTTTGTGTTACACACACACATTGTCTGTGCACCTTAGAGGGTTGCATGTATTATAAATTAATAAAGAGCAGTAGAGATATTTTGTATTGAAATGCCAAACAATTTGTGGCAAACTGCAAAATATAAACTAAACCCTATAATGAAAGCTCTAGTCTGGCTCACAGTTTCTGCTCCAGTCCAATTGCAGCATAATTTAAACAGAAAACTGGTGCAGTGCATTCAGCAGAATTTCCATTAAATCTCTGCTATGACTAGGAGGTTTATCTGGTAGGTGACTTCCCAGACAGTGCCTGCTGTAGTGTCCCAAGTTAACAGCTTTGAAAAGAAACCCAGCAACAAAAGATTCTCACTTGTACTGCACATATGTGGTAAAAGTAGCTTTGGGACTTCCCTATAAATACAACTGGAGGATGGCTGGGGATGGCAGAATGCCAGTAAATTTTGCTTCCCTCGTCTGAGTGCTGGGTTGTGCCATGATGATAATTGAACTTGTGCTAAAAAGGAATCTTTCAGATTTACAGTATACCTAAATAGAACCCATTCACATCCAAATTAATAACACCAAGCAAAATATTTGTAAGAAAAATGCAAATGCACTTAAGATCTAAGGTTATTTTTGCATTTTTTGAGATTAGATATTTCTTTTCCAATGGAAACTGCTGCTAAGGCTGCTTTTTTTTCAAAGCAAAAAATGGGAAAGCATTTGAAAAACATGAAAACACAATTCTTCAAAAGCATGTTTGTTTTCCCCAGCAAATAGGAAAATATGAGCCACTCTCCCTTTCCTCCAGCCAAAAGCCTGCAGTCCTTTTAACACGGTGCTGTGCACTCTGATGCTCTTTTGGTCTGTGTGCAGGGTGGGCAGGTGTGATATGACCCTCCCAGGGGCAGACAATTTTTCTGGGTTAGAAGGGACCTTAAAGATCATCTAATTCCAACACCTTCCACTAGACCAGGCTGCTCAGAGCCTCATCCAGCCCAGCCTTGAACCCTGCCAGGGATGGGACAGCCACAACTCTGGGCAATCTCTGTCACTGCCTCACCCCTCTCACAGCAGAGAATTGCTCCTGAGTATCCAATCTAAAACTCTGTCAGTTTAAAGCCATTCCCCCTTATCCTGTCACTACTTGCCCTTGTAAAGTCCATCTCCAGCTTTCTTTTAGGCCCTGCTTAGGAACTGAAAGGCTGTGCCCCTGGAGCCTTCCCTTCTCCAGTCTGAACAACCCCAGCTCTCTCAGCATAGAAGAGGTGCTCCAGCCCTCTGAGCATCTTCATGACCTCCTTTGACCTCAGTCTGACAGATCCACATCCCTCTTGTGCTGGGATCCACAGAGCTGGGTGCAGTTCTCCAGGAGGGGTCTCATGAGAGCAGAGGGGAGACTCACCTGCCTCAAACTGCTGGTCCCACTTCATTGATACAGCCCAGGAAACAGCTGGATAGCTCAGGATATATGATTGGGAAGCAGGAAGAAAAGTCATTCTGAGGAGAATTGCAAATAAAGCTCAGATAAGACTGTAGACCTAGAATAGAGGAAGAATCCCAGTGAGCTCCAGAGTCATCAATTTCAGAACCTATTCTGCCACCTATTACTGGAAGGCTGTTTCCAAGGGTGAATTGAATGGAGGCAGCTAACAGCATTGCAAAACAGTCAATCCCAGATCTATATTCCCAGGATAGATGTAGAGGAAAAGAAGGCTGCCAGGCTCAGAGCTCTGTGCTCCAGGATGTAAATAGCTGCAACATCTGTGCTGAGATTCGTGCTGATTGCAGGGGACACAGCAGCCTGCAGCTTGTTGAGCCACACACTGGACTCTAATGTATGGGGTGTACATGGCTCTCAACATACCTTTCAAGAAAGTTATAGGGGTTACTCTTTAAAAATGGGTAGAGAAGTCTCCTGCCCTGAGGGATAGATATGAGGGAGACACCCTGTGAGGATAAGCACTGCTAGCAGAGTAAGCCACTGTAATTTTCAACATGAAATTGAACATGGCATCTTTTTTTAATAGCTTGAGCATGAGAAGTCTGGGGGATGAGTGCAGGGAGGCTGGTGTGTCACCTGAAGACTGATGATATACTCTGAAGGTGTTCAGAAAGGCTGAATGGTTCCATGAGACAATTTTTGGCACTTCATGATGTTCAGATTCCTTTTACAGTCATCAATATATTCTGAAGTACACTGTATTTAGAGAAACAGAGGCTGTTTCAAAGGGACTAATTACCAAATATGCTGTTTTCCCTGAAGCCTGTTTCAGTTCATGATGCTCATTAGGGACCAGGAGAACCTGTATGTGAGGTTTAAATATAACTGCAGCCACATTCTCCAGGTTCTTCTTTGGGGAGTGAATGAAACTGCTTCAGAGAGGCAGGTGTGTTCTCTTAGGACCAAACAGGGCATTTGAAGGGGAATAAGTACTTCTGCTGTCCTCTAAGTGTATTACAGCCCACTTTCTTTTGGGTTAAGGCTATTTTAGATAGAGGAGCTGATAAGAAAAATGTATTTAAACATTTGTGGAAAGCCTTTATAGGAGAAGTATTCTTTGTCAGATTTTATTTTGGTCACTAAAACTGTGGATTTCAGGAAAATTAAAAGATGACTTGAGACATTTATCCACACCATCTTATTGAGAGTTTAAGCAGCTTTGGAATCAAGGTTACATAGATGCAAGGCAAGAAGTGGCTCCAGGACATCCTTTCATCCACTATGATGGTATCTGAAGATATAGGGAAAAAAGAAATTATAATGTTGATGGACCAAACTTCACCATTTTCTTCAAATTATTCTAGGTTCTTATCAGTTTCCAAACTAAAGCTGAATTCTTCTATGTAAAATGTATTGGTCTAAAATATCTTAGTGGAGAAAATAGTGGGATTTCTAGCCATGGAAAGAAGACAGAGGAGAAACTAAATAAAATCTGTTGCTTCAGCAAGGTATTCTAATCCAGCTCATTGCTGTGCTCACAATCTTTATCATGCTCAAGTTGCTACAAGGCAATAAAGAAATCATCAAAAAGAATCGTGCTGAAGCCATGTTATTTGTGTGTTCAGAACACAGCTTTATAATTAAATGCTGCTGGCACATTATCTGTGCAGTGTCTGTCCTGCAAAAGCCAACAACTCAAAACAATTATAGCAAAAGGTTTAAATGTGTCATATGAAATTTCAAATGGATTCAGAAAAAGAAACTTGAAATCAGATTTGGGGTTTTTTCTGTTTTTCTTATTCTAATGTTGAAGACACTTATGTATTATTTTGTGATTTTAAGTTTTACAGGAAAAAAAAGGGAGATGCATCTCAAACTACAAAGTAATTTAAGTTTAATATATGTACATTTACTATAAGTACATTTACATTTTAAAAATGTAATTCTTTCCGGTACACAGTGGAGGGAGTTTAGATTATAAGAACTTTGTACAAAGCTTTAATACAAAAAAGTCTTCCTATTGTGAGACTCTGATGGGATTTATTCTTGTTTTGAAGGCTCTAAAACAAATCATACTTTGGACTTTTTATCCTTCCTGACTGCTCTATGTGCTGGCAGGGCACTGTGCTCATTTCAACTGGAATATTTCATAATGATTGTTCAGTTCAAAAGAAGAAAAGCCTTTACCAAAGTATTTCATTTTAAGGAATAGTGCAGTTAAAATTAAATTATCTACTCACAGTAAAAAGGAAACTTTTCAAACAAAAGGCAAATTTTTCTGTACTTAGGATACCCAGTGCATTCCTGGCTTTTCTGTGATGTGTAAATGAGAAATCTCACTGCCACCGAAGCTGCACAAGTTTGCAAGTTGTTTCAAGATCAGACTTATTGTGATGAACAGTTACACATTAAAGTTAATGATGACATTTCACTTGACATTTGGTGGTTTATAGTTTCTCATTCAGGCCATTCCAGATAGTCTGTACCATGGATGTGATAAAGGGTAAAGAAGACTCTAGGAATAGTGATACTTGTAAAGGTCATCATGATTTCTCTGCATATTGAGGAACATTTGTTTAAATGAAATGCACTGTTATAGAGGATCCTTTGGATATTGAGACCTACATAATTTCTGATGTACTGTTTGGAATATGCATTCCAGTGGGATGAATATTTGAGCAATACAGTTTTCCTCCCTAAACTGAGAGGCACTAGCTATCTTTCTGCTTATATTTTCCTATCTTTACATAAGTCATCACTTTCAACTTGAAGTCTCATTAAGTCCACCCTAAAACTTGAAAAAATCCCAGTATCTCCTTATTATGAAAGCTACATTCAAAGGCATCAAGCAACTGAATTCTTGCTTGAACAACCATATACATAGCACTTAAATCTTAACATATACTGAGCCTGAACAAGATCTTATGTTTGGACTACATGTGAACTAGTCTGGATACAAATCAATAGTCTATATGTGCTTTCTTATATTTCTGGAGGTGTGACTGGCATAAAACAAAAATGCAGGCATTCCTACCATATACTAGGAAATCTTCTGGGCATGTGACAGCACAAGGTTATGTAATTAAATTTCTTTTTGCATAGTTTTTGTGTGATGGAAGAGAAAGAAAAAAAAGATAAATTATAGAGTACCAAAACAACCCATCGAGTTTAAGTGTGATAAAGAATATTCCTTAACTAGTTTAGAATGTGCCCTGGGTGAGTTATTCTCAAGGTAAAGAAGTAGCCTGGAGGGCACAGAGTGGGTTAACCTGAATTAGTGTACAGTGTTACCACTAAAGTACTTTTGAAGTGAAATCTACTGATAATTCTCAGGGATGAATATGTCTCCCCTTCTTTCCAGAGAAGTCCACCTTGCAGACAGTAATGCAACAATCACAGCAAGACTCTGACCCTATATTTATGTAAACTCAACTCATATTTCCAAATGAGTATATCTTATTAAGGCCTGAGTATAGTCATCCTCTTCTGAGTAAAAATCAGGTTTCCTTTTCTCTGACAAAGTTTCAGTCTAAGCTTGTATTTCTTTTTTTCTTACTTTTTCAGCTCTCCTGTTGATCTTAAATCTTTCTGTAGAAGTTGCTGACAAGAATTCAGTGGTTAGTTGCCCAGCCTTAGCATATGGGTTTGCATTGCTTCAGGGCCCATATTGCTGTGTGTAAAAGAAAATGGGAATTTCTCTCTTGTTAATATTAACACTACTAGGAAAGTTCTTAATCTGTTTAAGAACAGCAAATAACATTGTGGGAAAAGGTCTTATTTCAGGAAGAAAGTTTGAATTAGGAAGGGTTGTGGATATATTGTTTTCTTATTTTGAAGTTGAAGGAAAGGACCTTGTTAAAAAGAAAAAGTGATTGCACTGACTGAAGTGATTTTTCTAAAGGGAAATGTGAACATTCTTGGTGGTTACTCTCTACCAAGAACAAAAAGTGTTTTTATCTCCAAAAGTGCTGGAAATACATTTCCTTAACTTTTTTATGGTTAAATGTTCCACTGAATGTTGTTTTTTGTTGAAGAAAGGAGCACAACTTGAGGACTTTGATCATTCTACTTTTACAGGATGATCACCATAGCCCATCCACAGTACTGCTAATATTGCACAAACATGATATTTTACCTCCTTTTCTGGGTTGCTACCATAACTTTCTCTGAATCTAAGTAAGTGTGGTGAGAATTTATTTTTCCTTGGTGTTATTCCTCCTGCAAGGAGACAATTGCATAGTTACTGCACGAGGTCTTTGGCTTTCACTTGCTCTGATTACTCCTTGAGATGTGTGGGAGGACATGTGATGGACCTTTTCTCTAGGATGTTTTATTGAAAAGAAAAGAGCATTATAGTTGCAGACTGTCTAAAGACTTTGAGGTCTTCAGTCTTTAATGTCAGACTGGGTTAATTATTGGACATTCATCTCTTCAGCTGTTTATCTGCAGTGTCTTTTTGCTTTCTCAACATTTAGACAGATTATGGGTAATTCTTCATGTGCTTTATCACATGGCACTCTAGACATTGACAAGCAAGTCATTCTATTACTCCCAAGTGCTCTTGCTAATTCCAACCTGCTTTTTTGGCACATATTCCCAGACCAACAGCTGTCTTCCAGCTTTTTTTTACATTGTCAGTTTAAAACTTTCAATTTTGTTTGCTTCTGGTTTAATTCTATATCATATCTTACTAGTATTTCTCTGAATATTGTAAATTCTATTATTCACCACTTTTTTTGTGTGTGTATATAGGAGTATTAGTCTAGGCAGTACCTCAAAAATAGTTTTATATTACCTAATGACTTTATAGCATCAGTCACAACCTTTTTATAATATTGTCAATGTCATTGTTTTGTACTGTATTATGCTTTGTGTACTGTTATGCCTCTGATGCTGTTTCCTTAGAATTCTTAGTGTTTTTCTCCAGATCACCCCTGGCACCTCTCCTCTTGCCTTTGCCCAGGGCACAGCTGCCCAAACTGCTGCAAGAATGAGTTCACCTGCTCTTTAGGGCAGGCAGGCAGCTCTGCCTGCCCCTGTGGGCAATGCTGAGCTGAGCCAGCTCTGCCATGTATCCCACTTCACCCTGTCCTGCCTCCTCCTCCTCCTCCTCCAGTGAAAAGTGCCCCTGCCTGGCTGCAGCTGGCAGCTCCCAGCCCCACAGCACGCTCTCCTGGCATTGGGGAGCTCCAACAGACCAATAATCTCCTTTGGCCACATGCACCCCCAGCAAGAGGTGGCCTGTCAGGGGTACATGGCACAGGAGCAAACAGCAGTCACACAGCAGGGGTTGAATGTTCACTTGAAACTTTATATTTCATGTAACTTAACCCTCATATAAAAGACAGGGTCACACAAAATGCTGTCAGAATATTTTAATTTTCAAAAGACTTTTGCCTTTTGAAAGCAGTTTGTTTCGTGATCAGGGGCATTTTGCAATGACTGCATGAGTATTTGTGCTCCTCTCCTCTGTGACCCACTCTTCAACCCTGGGGGAAAAGGTGAAGATCTTTTCCTGATTGATGGTGTATATAATAAGAGTTTTAAAACACTATTTCAGCTCATCATTGTGAAATCTAGGCATATTCACCTTTGGCTCAGAGCTCAAATGAAGCAATAATAGATCTTGGTTAAATCCTGAGATTTCTCTCTTTGCATTCATATTATAATTTTAGTGCTAAGTATAATGTGTAAGTAACAGAAAATTAATAATCTTCAGAAAATAGGAACTTCAGATGGTAAATGAGGAGTAAGTAGAGAAGTCTCAGGAGTCAAACCAGCACTTCTATGTGGGGAAAAGATGACTGAAATTGAGAAAGGCTGGGCAGTGCTTCAAGCAGCAATGTCTTTTACTGCCCTTGTGACAAGCTGCCCAAATGTTATCAGTGATTCTAAAAAACTCTGTTTGCATAAGCTGGATGAAAGCTTTAGTTTATCAGGTGAATTCTCCCCAGACTGTTTGTTTTGAACAGAAGTTCAAGAGGAAGTTCCAGTGGATGAGGGCAGCACCTGCAGTTACAGCCCTGATATCCCACTCTGTGCAGTCTGGTATGTTGTAGCTTTTTTTTTTTTTCCCTTTACTGGGTACTGAAGATTGGAACAAGCAGGAAAAAAGTGTTTCCCCACACTAAACATGTAACTTCATCCAGTCAGTGGCACACTTTGCACCATTTGCAGTGTTTTTCACTCTTACTTTGTCCCCACTCCCAAAGCACCATTTATTCCTGCCCTCCATCCCTGCAGACAAGCAGGGAGCATCACTGCATCAAGGTGGGCACAGGATCTCAGTGTGTCTTTTGCTAAAAGGTCTCCAGTTTGTGTTTCATGTCAGCAACTTCTGTGGCCACAACAGTCAGCAAACTGACCTTGAGAGAGAAGCAGCTTCTTTGAGCTCTGGCCCTTCCCAGGATGTGCCTGACCAAAAATTTTAGCTGTATTTGTTGCTCTGAATGAATGAATGGTCACACACATGCACACTTAAATTCATATTTAATATTGTACTATCTTAAATATGTAAATAAACACCAAAAGTGCACATTCCTGCATGCAAGAAATGGGAAAGGAATCCAATAATGAACTCCAATCTTGGAGTGTACTAGGAATCAGGTTTCTTCCTGACTTGTCATGTAGGATTTTTGGGCTTTGCCTTTGATGAGGAAGCTGATGGGCTGACTCAGTAGTTTTTCCCTCTCTGGTCATTTTTAGCTGACATCACCTGTGCCTGAAGAACAGTGACCTGCTCACACACCTGAGAGCCAAACTGGGGAGGTCTCAGCACCTGTTTCCTCCCCACATCATTTTCATCAACTATTTTCCCTCCTGATTCTATTAATGAATAATAAGCAGGTTCTCTTCTCTCCTTTAGGGCTTTTTCCTAGTTTGCACTCCTGTTGTTTTTTCACATGGCATTTTTCATTGGTGTAATCCTCCTGTGTTAAATGGCTTTCCTGTGGGATCACATTGCTCTCAGAACCATTACACACACAATGTAAATTGAATACCATAAAAAGTCTTCATAGTATTACACCTTCTCAAGCACACAAGATTCAGATTGCTTTTAACCTTTTAGAGAAACCATGCACCATCTGGGTCAAGGGCTTCAGACTGCTTTGTCTGAACCTGCTTCCCTCTTATTTATTCTCAGTTTCATGCAACACTTCCCTGGTGTTTCATGTACTGGGTAAACAATCATGATAAAAAATTAAATACTCAGAATGTAAGAAATGACAAGATTAATTTTACTGTGGCAGTTTTAATCTCTTCTCTTTTGCTCTGCATATTTATGAAGTTTATTAAAAATCTTTGCTAATGCACAGATTAACATTAGGTTGCTCACTGAGTACTCAAGTCCTCTCATTATGAATGAATAGCTAAACTAAATCCTCTGAAAACCAAGCAGTGCAAAAGTCAACACCCGTGTGGTGAATCTATAACACTGCCTCTTTACACAATGCTTGATGTGTATTCAAGCCTTTACCCTCATTGATGCTCAAGACCTCAGACTTCAGGGTAAGTGGAGTACTTTTCTAGCATAGATTTGTGCTTAGATCAAATATAACACAAAAGGCTGTCTACAGTGTCTGTAATCAAACCCAGGCATGTAACACAAAAAGCTATCTACAGTCTGTCTGTAGCTAAACCTACTCCCACAAAGCTCATCACCCTCAGGAAACCATTATATCTTATTTCCTCTTGCCCCCATGACTGTTCTCAATAAATAGTAGAAGGAAGGTGAAGGACAATACTGATGCCACATGCATCTTGATGTTTTCTGCAGCCAGGAGATACCATACATTTATTTTGGGACCAAACATAAAATAGATGCCAAATGTCAATCAACACAAAAACTGTTTATTTCAGTGCTATTTGGCAAGCCTTTAATAGAAAGCAAAGCCTGAGTCTAGCCACAAGAATTAAATTTCTATATGAAAACCAAAGGATGCAAAACACAAACATAGTAACATGAAAACAGGATTGCTGGAACACTGAAAAGTGAATGCCTTAGTATACATTTTTTTAAAAAAACAAAATAGTTTATAGTTTCATCCAGATCATGAGTTGGCAACTCCCAATACACATGATAAATTCCCTTTTCCTATTTAGGGGTAGACTTGAGGCACACATAGACCACAGCTGTAAACTACTGACATCAATGTATGTTTGTGGCTTTGAAAAAGTTTGGCAAACTCACTCACAGTGTTATGAGTTTATCAGTTCTGGTAGACTCAACAGAGGTTATTAGCTCTTGGGAAACTTTCCCACACTACCTTCTCAGTGTGCATCTTCCCTCTCCCCAGCCAGCTGTGGTTTTCTGCCCAGACCTGTGATACATGCATTCACATTCACACAAACCTCCAAAAAAAACTTCACAAAAAGAGTCATTCACGAAGTAAAATTGTAGTAGAAAATTTTCAAGGTTTAAAAAGTCTTCTCTTCCAGATAAATTTATGAATATATATGTATATGAAAGTATGCAAACACAGAGAGAAAGCAAGTGTTCATGTGTGGGTAGTGTGCTTATATGTACAGTGTGTTTTATTCAAGTTTGAGTACACAATTTAAAGAGTCTAACACATTTTGTACAGCTTTAAAAATATCTGTTTTGGTATTCTATCCACTCTTCAGCCTCACACCAATGAATAATCAACAAGGGATTAAATTAAAATCCGAATGACATCTCCTGCAAGAGCTGGAGGAAGTCAATGCCTCATTCTGCAAGATGTGGATGTGCCCTGTGTATGAACTTGGCACACTGAAAGCCCATGAGTTGAATACTGATTTTTTTTTCCCATGGTGGGTGCTATGCAACTCCTGCTAATGTCAGTGGGCACCTTTTCACTGTCCTCAGTAGTGCTTTTAGCAGAAATTTAGTCTCTTTGATTTCAACAAGAATGTGAAGAAATCATAAACCTAATGTTTGGCCAGCTCTTTGATATGAAGTGTTTTGCACTTGTGAAGTTAATTTACTATTTGCAGAATTTAAATTCAGAGCTCAAAGAAATGTTATTTGCTGATATGTAAACACAGTTTGCCTGCTCAATGGTACAAAAATGTAATCAGCAAATCTGCTCTAGTCTTTACAATGGAGTTTTTTCTGAAAGTAAAAGGCTATTTCTTAACAAGTGAAAAAAGCTTTCACAAAAAGAAAAGACATGTATTTATTAATTTATTCATTATGAGTTCATTTAGAGATCTGGAAACAATTTTAAGATCTTAAAAAAAAAATTATGCTAATTGAGTCTTAAGGCTGCAGAAAATCTGAACAGATATATCCATTTATATCCATGCACATCTATTAAGTTAAAGCTTTAATATTTTTTTTACAAGGTAAAACTACTTAGAATATAAAGAATCTGAAAAAAAAAATCATCTTAGTGACAAATATCAAGAAATGTGTAAAATCACCTGTTAAGTTGCATGGAAAACTCTGATTCTTCCTCCAGTTAATATCACTGACATTCAGGGCAATAAAAGTTAAACAATTGGATTGTAATGATTTATTCTCAAGTTCATATTCAGAGTTTCAGCCATGTGTCTGCAATTAATGTTAATAGGGGTTACACAGCTAAAGCCAATTTATTCAAGAACATTTTCCAGACTTAGAAACCTGTCATATGACAGAATATGCTTTTTTTTTTTTTACTAATGAGATTATGGTTTGCAGTAGAAATTCACTGTGTCTTAATGTGAGCAAAAAGAAGTAGGAGGAAGTGTACACAACAGATGCTGGGAAGATTGTTATTGCAAGGAATGAATTTTCACCACCATGCAGGTTTTGGCTGTGTAATTTTCTTCCTAGTAGCTGGTAGAGTATTGTGCTTTGGATCTATGATGAAAATAGGATTACAGAACTGCAGATTGGGTAAATTTGGAAGGGACATACACACTGATGTTTGAGCTGTTGCTGAGCAGCCAGTACATTAAGTCAAGGAATTTTCAGCTTCTCACACCACCCCACCAGTGAGGAGGCACAAGAAGCTGTGATCATGACCCAGAGATGGAGACAGGATCCAAACAGGCCAAAGAGATATGGCATCATGCTCAGTGTAGTAATTAGGAGGAAAGTTGGCCAGACCAGCTGCTCAGGGACTGGCTGGGCATCAGTCAATGAGTGGTGAGCAATTGCATTGTGCTTGATTACTGTAATTCTTTCAACATTGCTATTACTCCTTCTGTCTCTGTCCTAATAAACTGACTTTTTCTCAACCCAGAAATTTTACTTTTTTTCCCAGTTCCCTCCCACATCCCACTGCAGGGGATGGGGAAGGAGTGAGCAGCTGTGTGGTGTTCAGCTACCTGCTGGCTAAAGCATGACAACCACTAACAGCATGTTCTCCACATTTCACCCACAAAAATGCACTTGATGGGAAACAGGGCTCTGAAGCTGATGATTCAGACAAAGCTTAACACAAGCAAGTCTTTTGAGACTGATGTGCCCAATTGTGCAGGCTCTTCCACCTGTTTGAGGTAGAATGAGAAATGAGTAATTCTTGCAACAGAAATAATCTTTCAGCTTTGTTTTGTTTTGATTTTTTGTAGTGTAAAAATCAGGAAGAGTTAAATTAGCTCTGTGAAGCAGCATGAGATCACCCTTCCTTCTTCCTTCTTGAGCTGTTTAGACTGGAGGGAGAGCAGCTTTGAGTGTGAGCCCAAAAAGGGCACCTGACCTGCAGCAGAGCTGGGTGATTGAAAGGGATGCCTGGGTGTGAGCAGGTCCCCAGCTGATCTCCTCAGCACCTTCTTAGAGCTGCTGCAGACAGGACTCATGGATATGAGACATGGTGCCTCTTTAAAATTGTCACCTTGCCCAGAAACTCGAGGTGAATTCCTAGCAATGGTTCTGTGTAGTGCAGGAAGGGAAAGGCAGAGGACTGGAGAACATTCACTGTGTGCATCCATCACTTAGCAAAGCCACCTGGCAGCACAGAAAAGGAATTGTTGACAGGTCTGCCTCAGGTGGTGGAGTTGGGACTGCAGAAGTTATTGATCTTTGTTGCAAATAACTGAAAACTACTTTGGAGGTAAGATGGTACTAAAATATAGCCTTGTTTTTTCCCTGAATTACATTTTGGAATGAATTTTCATTTGCAAAAAGTGCTTCCTATCAAAGAGGGAGGAAAATACTCTCTGTACCAAACAATTATTTCTGTATCCTTTTGTCCAAACTTCTAGATTTTTTTTTTTTTTTGTGTTTCACCTTACAATAGAAACTTTCAAATATGTCTTTTTATGGATGTGATTTCCAAATTGTTAATGCTGCAAACTTTAAAATATTCCAAAGCAGAAGGAACATAAAATGCATTATACCATTTTTCTAAGCTGATAATCTAACTAATCCAATTTAATCATGCAATAATATTTCCATAAGATTAAGCAATTAACACTGCAGTGCCAATACCCCTTTTTCTCAAGGAAAAGAGAAAATGGAATGTAATGTTCCATTAACCTATCTTGGATATATTAAACTATGAAATTAACTGAAAAATTAGTGGATTGTCTTCTAAAGTCAGCAAGAGTTCCTTACAGCATCAATCATGCTTTAATGCATAAATCTCTTTACTACATCCTGCAGCTGGTTGAAAACAGTCACATGAATTTTAACTAATTTGAAGCATTAACTTTCTAGGTTCACTGTAGAAGATTATATATAGATTATATGTAGACTATAGAAGATTAAACACAAGCTCATTTGATAGTTCTAATCTTAAAAAAATAAAAAAAAAAAAAGGAAAAGAAAAAAAATGTTAACAGCTTTTCAGTGTAATTAGAAAAAAAGTCTGACAGGCTGAGTATTTCTGTTTCATTCTTTTCTCTCCAACACCACACAAAAGTCTTCAAGTCTTCTAATCATTTCTTACTCTGGGTTATATCCAGATTGGTGAGCAAACCCTTTTTATATGTAGCAGTAATACACGGCTGCATCCTCAAATACTGAAAAGTGTTGACTGCACTTTTAACATTAACCAGGTGGCAATCACTGAACACTGTAGCTGAACAAGGACTCTCCACCATCTCCCTAGAAAAGCCTTGTAAAAGTTGTAGTTTAAAGATAAAGAGCATTTTAATTGAATCAGACAACTTTCTGTATTCAAACTACTGATGGAGGCCAAAAGTGTACAGCTCTTACATTGATGAACAAACAAGCTGTGCTCTGACTCTACAGCTTTCACCTCTGTGTTTGTATAAAACATCTTTGCAGATGTGACAAAACAGGAAAAATCTCCCTGCAGGCTCATCCACACTTCACACTGGTTTACATTTCACTAGTTATAATTGTATAATTTTTTATGATTGTGGTTTATCCTGGCATCACACAGAGCACCTCATCAGCATTCCATTAGTGCACACTGTGGCTTGCTTTGCTGTCCCCTGCAGGTGAATGTCTGAGATAAGTCACCTCCTTCTATGTCCACAATTGAAGGAATCTGTTCCTCTTTGCTGGCAGTCCAGCAATGAGCATTGTCTTACTTTGTGCATCTGCTCAACAGCTCCTGACAGAAACACTCTGTTAGTATGTGCACTTACTGATGTCTAATATACATTTTAAAGGAAGGTTTAAGTCTCATTAAGTCTACTTGTAAAAAAAAAAAAATTAAAAAAAAAAAAATGGAGTATTCCTCACCTCAGTATGGAGAAAGGCAAATATGCAAATATGTTCCTTTTTTTTTTTTTTCACTTGCTGAGAAGTAAATCTTCAGAAGTATAGCTTGTATCTTAGAACATAATCACTCACACTCCTCTCCCTGTTTTAGTGTCAGCATAAAGAAAATTGTGCAATAACACAGCAGGTGTTAAACATAATAATGTTCTACACTAGAAAAACCTTTGACTAGTAACTAAATTAAGAGGAAATTGATGGAAAAGGTCTAACTGCTCTCCTGAATATCCAGATCTGAATGATGATAAAGAATGCTAGCTCATTCCACCCATTTAGTTTAGGTAAATGAGTTTCTGGGATCTGACCCAATTATTCTTTTTCATTTCTGGAGATAATTTGGAACATGTCTAGATATGAAGAGATGCCAAAACACCCTAACTGAGACATTCATTTTTAATGCTCAGCTTCTCTGTTGACTAATTTGGTTTATACAATGTAGAGATCAGTAATTATTAGATCTCAGTGAACAGCTCTCTTCTTTGAAATTCCCTTTGTGCTCCTGGTTACATTTTTAGACCAGTATGGATCTTTCTAAGGCTGAGAACTTGCCTTTTAGACTGTTTTGTGGATTTCATTAGTACCCCCAGCTATTCTGATTTTTAATTTACTAGTATAAATAGGGGCCTTTCCACTGAGTGAAACCCTACAAAATGTCTGAAACTATCTGAGTTGCATATTGGCATCCCATACATTTTCCATGTGTGTGATGGAGAAATAAGACTGGTAGTATTTTAACATGAAGAAAGAAACATTTCCTGTTTGTAATGCACCATCTTCCTTTGCCTCAGACTGCCTCGAGGACTGGCCAGGGTCCATCCATTTGAAAAATGTACAAGGAACTATCCAACTTCCTTACTGATATGTTCCTGGAAATCTACATTGCTACAAGATGATTGGAATAAATGCCTGTGTACTGCTTATAATTGTATTGTGAAAATCTTAAAGTGCCTACAGATTTTTTATTTATTTGTTTGTTTGTTTGTTTTTAATTCCTTTAAGAAAACCTATTGGCTCCTTATCCATTCACCAATCTGTCACTGGATTTACTCCACCATTTTAATGTATAGGTGGCAGCTGTATACTTCACTCTGTGGGAATTTACAAGTGACCTCTCATGCATGTGTTTATCATTTTACATGCTAACCAGATGAACATTGATTTAACTCCAAGATAAGGTTCTAGTACAACAAATCACTTTAAGAAAACAGCAAAATAGACAAATGAGTGGCTGGTGTTTGAGTCTAGCCTGGCTGTCCCAGAGAGCTGTGGACATGGAAGCACAGACTGCCTGGGGAATCTAGATCCTTTCTGAGTAGACTTTAGACTTTATTAGCTTTTAATTTCACTCAGTCTCTTAAACCTTCTTTTAAAAGGAAACTCTCATTTTATGATGATAAATCATGTTTTAGAAACACATAAACTTGCAGTTACATAGCAAAATTGATTAGATGGTCACAATTGCCAAATAATATAACTTTGCTGTGAACTTATCACCTTTTATTCCATATTTTGTGCTGTGACATGAAATCATGTTCTGTTTTTTACTTTTGCAATATCTACAAATGTCTTTCAAAGTATCTAGTACACATTACCTTGATTTACTAATGAAACAAACATCTTGCTATTCCAGGAATTGTTTTCTTGTTCTCTATGTCCATAAATTTATAGATTTGTGTATGACAAAAATATAATGATGGGCTTTTTTTTAATGTATAGTTAATAACTGCATTAGCCTTCATTTGTCACCTGTAGAACTGAGCAGGGAGTTGCAGTAGTCTTTCAAAGAAATGCTGAAATCCCATTATGAATCAATCTCTGTACTACAGAATAAGGCTCATGTGTATACTTTAGTGAAAAAGTCATGGAAGCAGAAAACTACCTGTTCTCCCCCAGGGTAATGAGGCTCTGGTGCCTCATTTGCTATTCCTGATCACTCAAAGCATAGAATGAGGAAAGAGTAAAAAATATTGAATAGGCTGCAGAAGAAATAAGCACGTCAGAAACTATTTCATTGGCACTGTATTGAGATGTTTAGCAGAACTCTTACTTGGTCTTTCTACTCAGAAAAAATACCACTGCAAAAAAATAACACCAGAGACACAAACTACTGTTAGTTTCTGTTAGCAAGTAAAATAAACCTAACAAGCCAAAACGAGTATTTTTATGATGGAAGAGGAAGGAACTAATGAATCTCAAAGTTATATTGCTATATGCATGTATATGCTTGTTTCTTTATTTATTTATTCCAAATTTATTCTATATATGTGTGTACATATTTAAATATGCTTGTCATTAGGAGGGGTTCTGCTCCACCTCTGGTGAATCTTGTGCTCCTGGGGGAACATGCATTTTTTAGCTGTGTTCCAGCAGACTCAGGAGAATGGGCTGACTTCTGCTGAGATGGATAAGTGAATTCTCAGAAGGCACACATAGATGTATGCAGAATATTTCCTGAAGACTGGCAGGTCTATCCAAGCACTGCTTTTGACTCAACTGCTGTCATTATACCTGACTGTGATAATCATGACTGAAACAGGGGGCTGTGAACCAGACAGTCAATGTCCTTTAACGTGACACTGGAGCATTCATATGAGGTGTGGAACAATAATTAACAGTGCAGGTGAGGATTTCACAACGCCAGCTATGGATGGATCACTGCCTTGATGACATGTAACATTTTATCTGAGAATTGCTAAAGGTTGTCCCTAATTCAAGCTTCAGAGAGGCAGTGGGAAGCAAGTAGGGATATTAATTGTACCAGAATAAGGTTGTGTAAGGGGAATATTTTATCCATGCCTTTCCAGGATAGCTTCTTCCGTACAGATAGGAATAAGCAAGTTTTATGTGGCAGTTTGCAGAGGCATGTTGACACAGATTAAGATGCAGAGAGGGAATTTGCACAGCCATCAGAGCACTGCACAAATACTAATAGAGAGCTCAAGGCAGTAACAACCAGACATGGATATCTTAGAGTTTTGTTTCTTTTATACTGGTTATTTTCTTATTTCTGATGTGGTTTTATTGACTATGTTTATGCCTGTGCCTCAAGTGTGTCAATGGCTCATTCTCATTAGTGCTTCTCGTGTCAGCCCACTCTAATGTCATGCATGATGGCATTGTTGTTTAATAAGCCCCACAGTGTGAATACCTTGCCTGCTGTGGAAGGATGGTAAACAATCTTGCATCAAATTTATCTTGCTATGCAAAGCTCAGGCAGTAACCTATATGGTGTCCTTTTATAGGGCACTACCAGTTTCTTTTTTGCAGTTTTGGAAAAACAAGCAGGGCTGATGAATAAACAGATGGAACAGAGTACCAGAAATAGATATGCAAAATTAGAACCCAGTCAGAAAACTTAAAAATTAGTAAACTAATTTATCCAACAGCAGAACTCACACAATATTTCCAGACTTTGTATAGATTCTTTATTTTTAACCTATGAAGAGTAGATGGAACAACAAAAATAGGTTGTCTGGGACTAATCAAGCCTATGAAAATGACCAAGGCAGCTAGAAAGGTTTCTAGTGTATAGCTCTGCTATTTATGTCTGCTTCTGTACAGTCCTTTTTCTTATCACTTTTTTCAAAAATTCTATTGGTGTGTAAATAGGTTTAAAAATCCACCTTGGGAACCAGTGCCACATCCAGTTAGAAAAAACAAACAAATGTTTTCTATCTGATAGCCTGTAAACTTGTAATACATTAATAAAAACAAACATCAGATAAAATACATGCAGTGCATATGCACACAATTTAAAACTCCTGCCAGGAGCATATGAAACCACAGGTAAAAATGTTGTGTAAATGTTTGATTCACATTTGTGGGAATCCAATAATTTTATATTTGAATTCTTGTAAAAAAGAGACATGCTATGAACAGTACAGAAATGGTAAAATATGACCCTTTAAGTAAATATTAGTGTTTAATCCTTAATAGTTAACTCACTTTATAGTTATGTAGATGGCCATATAAGGTACAGAGCATGCAGCAGCTCTATCTAATTATACAATGATGCTATTTCAGTATCAAAAATGTGTACATTACTAAGTTGTGTACATTACACTAAATGTGTACATTATTTTTGTGCTAGCAATGTTAGGGAAAAAGTAAACCAAACTGAATATTTAAGAAACTTGTGGTTTGGCCTCATGTATTAGAATATAAATGCACTTTTACTTTATGTATGTATTCAGATATTTGTTACAATTATGTCATTTAACAAGCAGTGCTGTAGCACCAGTATCTGACTGGTTTTCTTCAAAATAACTGAAAGGATTAAATTAGTTTTCTTTTCTCTGGCACAGTAGGGAGCCCAGGTGTCTTACTTAGTTTTTAAGTGAATCTGCCCTATTGCAGATTCTATCCTACCTAAGGATGCTCTGGTTAAAGTTTAATCCAAGTGCTGATGAAGCTCAGGATCACTCAGGTGTGATGCTGTGTGATGTTGTGGTTATTTGATAGCCAGATGGATTCACAGAAGAGCCCAGAGCACCCATAAAGAAACACTGGATGAACTGATTATAGGACCCAGGACTTTACTGTCAGATCCAACTGTTATCATAACAAACTTGCCTACATTTTACACTGGGGGCTTGGGCTTTAGGTTTGTTTCATATTTTTCTGATTAACCATTCTGATTATTCAGATAGTTAGAAACATAGCTTTAAGACTAGATTGACTCATTTATATCCATTTATTATTTTTCTTATATGATCCTTTTGTTTTAATAATTATTTACCCCTTCCAGTGTTTACCCTCTTATTCTTTAGTGGCATCATGTTTCCTGTTAGCTGCTTTTCCCTGCTAGAAATAAGAGGAACTGCCTCCTGATCTGTAGGAGGCTCTGGCCTCCACTGACCAGCCCAATAGCCTAGCTCTAGTTTTGTCTCTGAATTTGTCTTTTTTGACACACAATCATAACTGCATGCCCAAGTCACCTGTGACAGTGGCACATCCCATGTTCTATTCTATTTAAACCAGCTATTGACTGTATTTCAACACATGTGACAGCATTACCCAAATGCCTTTTGATAACAGTGTATCTACTAGATCTTTTTTTCTCTTTAGTCACCCCCAGATAGCAAGGTGCTGGATCTTGGCAGAGTTTTCTGTCTCTTTCCCATAAATGTATGTCTTGGCAAGCAGCATTTTTTATTTTGATCTCTGCCAATGTAGGTTTGAAAATAGTGTCCCTATGTTATCCTAGTTCTTTCCTTGACAGTACTTCTCGACTTTCTGTATTTCTCAACTTTCTATCACAATCAACTACAGTCCAGCAGTGTGGCACATTAAAAAAAAAAAAAACCCATAACTAAAACCAACAAAACCCAACAATAGGAAATTTGGCTTATAAATCTTTCTTTTGAAAATTACTTAGTTAATTTCTGCAAAGGTACCAAAGGTACCCAAAGATGAATAAGTAATGGCATTTTCAAAACTTCTCTGACAGTCACTGTCCATCATTTGAAGACATATTAGGACTTCGTTTGCAAACAGTACCAATACCTTGTAGTGCATTGGATATGGCTTTTCAAATGGTAGAAGTCATCAGTAGGAACATTTGTTCAACTCTGCTTACAGTTCTGACAGGGGAGAAACACAAATTTCCCATCCTGCCAAGCAATTTTGTGTCACACCAGGATGTTTTGGCTCATGTTACTGTCTCCTGTGCATCTTATTCTGAGGATCCCTGGGGAAAGCTTGTCTGAGATAAGGTTCCACTAGATGAAAAACATAGAAGTCCATCTGTTCATTTAGTCCCTGATTTAGTGCCTTCGAGATTTTTCTTTCTCTTTTGAAGTCCTTAAAAAAATTCAAACTGTAGATATGAATTTTAAAAGATGAAAATATCTGTGTGCAAGTCACAGAATTTTAATTTCCCATGCTTGGTCTGGGTTTGGTTCTTTGAGTCTGACCTGGGAAGTGTCCTGAATCAGCATTGCTGTTTCCTGGCTAAGACATGGTGCTGCAGTACCTAACAAATACCCATTAGATAAAGCTATTGAGAAATATCTTAAATGGTGATTGAAAATAACAGACTTGACTTCTCTCCTTCCAAGAAGTGTAAAAACTACACTTGTTCCTTCCTGGAGCACTGTTCCTTTCTGTCTAGGTGTTGTTAGGTAGCAGCATTTTCCATGCATCCATAAGTCCATGCTCAGCTTAGAAAAGCTGATCTCTTTCCAGCAGTTTGCTAAAGGGTGTCAAACTGTAGATGACAGTAGTTTAAGATTCAAGTTTAAAATTAGGCTCAAACTTGGAAACAAATTTAGGCCTAACCAACAAGGTCAACATTCCTGCACCATGCAGGGGACTGTGATGACAGCCAGAAAGTTGATTAAAGCTAACAGGAAGTGGAGGGATGTCACTCCATGTGGGCATTGTACAGCTAGCTGTGATTAAACTATTGCACTTACCTTACCAAACAGGTGTGTGATTCAGAAGTGTTGTGAGAGTTGGACAGCACAGCATCCGTCAGAGGAAAATGCAATTTAAAGGCAAAATATTAAAGCTTAAAATATACATCAAGGGTGTCAGCAAAAAATATCTGACAGAATGAGATTAGTTAATTTTTTATCATAAAACATCATAGATAAGAAAGAAGAAAGCATTTCAATTTAGACAAAGGAAAATTGCTGTAGTAAAAATGAATCCTGGCCCAGGGTATTGTGCTCATTATTCAGTTCCTTAAACTGAGAAGGGGAAAGCTCCTTATTGCAGAGCATCATCTTAAGAATTTTATCTCTAGGATTTTTGAGTGATTTTTTTTTTACCTTGTTACGAGTCTGTTTACAAAGGATACATATTATTTTGTTCTTATATAGCCATACAGTTTAATTTCTCATTTCCTGCTATGCAGCAATCATTAAAAAAGCATTAGTGGGACATTGTCAGAGTGCCCTTTAGCTGAATGGATTTCTCTAGTATATCCCTGTGTAGCAGGGTACAACTCCATTGGGTTGCTTTTAGGTTTAGAAGAATTTAAAACCAGAGCAGCTACATCCAGGATATCTCATTGTTATATGGAAAGAAACAGTTGATAAAAATGGCATCACTTCAGGCATCCCATTGAAAGTCCTAAGCCACTTATAGCTCAAACAAGAAATATGACCCTGATCCACTAACACTGGCACCTACACACATAGGTCATGTAGACTCATTTTGAAATGTCTATCCTATAAGTACCTTGTAAGGAATTCTTCTATGACATTTGGCAATCTAAATTTTCTTCTCCTTTCCATGAATTTCTCATTCAGCAGGAGGGCTCTAATTGAGTCATAACTGAAGCATGCAGTAATTAACATTTCTTCAGTCATATCTTTAAGGTGATTATTATGGTTAGAAACTTGCTTGTGCAAAATCTTATTCATCAGGTGCAGGGTTTCTGAGCATTCAGTCATATGAACTTATTCACATTTTCTTCTGTGAGTGGCAACAATCACTGCCAGTGTAAACTCAATGCAACTATGAGACAGTGATCTGCTTCTATTTTGGCTTGCAAATAATTTGTAAAATTTTCAACTAATTAGGAAATTCTCTATTACAATTTATTTGCCAGCCAATAATAAAATAACTCTGTATTAATTGTCTGATCAAGTGAAAAATCTTTCCTTCTCTTTGTCTACAATGCAAAATCTGGTTTTGCTTAAACCTCAAGGAAACACAAAATTGTGCATGCAAAGTAGGAAGAGTTGCTTTCAAGAATAAGAACGTGTAGCTCACTACATTTGCATATCTGCAAATGGTATCTGTAGAGTAAATCATTTGACAGTACTGCTAATTTTTTTTAAAAACCATGCTGATCATGCTATAGTGTGAAATTCATATTTAAAAAGCTTTGCAGTCATGATAACCGTTTTTCTAAGCTGTGTTGCAGAACTTGTGTGTTTCATTACATTACATTAAGTCCTCCCATCTTGCAAATGCAGAGAAAATCCATCTCTATGTACAGAACAACTTAACAGAAATTAATTTGTCTTAAATTTTTTTTATTTTTAAAAATACTTTTGACTCTATTTTATCTAACCCTCGTGTTAAGATACTTTAAACAATATTAATACGTTAAAAAACTCAGGAACATACTAGAGCCGAGTTTATTTGCAAAACCAGTACAGATCATTCTGGTTCTTGTGGTAGTCAGAAGATTGAATTCTGCATGCCAGTGTAACCCTCATGAGATGAATGTACATAACTCTTACCCTGCAGAAGTAATTGCACCTTTCCTCACTCTACCCACAATGTCTGCCAAGTCTCAGGAGAAAATGTTATTCTAATCAGAGGTTTTGGGGGGATTAGGGAAATGGAGATACCCTGCATCACCAATGAATTTGTGCATAAACATACTGATCCTTTCTCTCTCCCTTGCATCAGAATTGCTGAGAGTTAATGTATTTCACTAAGGCAAGGAACAGAAAGCTCTGTACTCTGTTATCAGTCTCCTCAGCTCCCTCACCCCAAAATTCTGCCTTTTGGGCAGGATGCAGGTCTGTTCTCCATGAGGTTAGCATGCCCCTCATACATGTTCATTAAGTTATTCCAAAAGGATTCTGCATTTTGTAAAGTTGGCTAAGTCCCTCAGCAGTTGGGGTTTGCACAGCACATAAAGAAGGTGGTAAGCCGGTTCTGAGATGAGTGATTACTCCTGACAGGGAAATAATACATTCATAATAGAGTTCAGTTTTAAGTGTTCACTTGGCTCAGGACCACAAGTCATTGAATGCCATTGTGGAGCATTTCATAAAACAATCACGTGCATCCTACTTGTTTACAGATGCATGCACTTTAATTTAAATGAAACATGCAGTCCTGAGTAAACAGTATTATATATAGGGAGGCTGATTTCTTAAAGAGCCAAAAGACTGTTATTTTAACCACTAATTGATGTTTTCCTCACTTGATAGATTTTAATGTTGTAAGAAGACTCCTTTCCTGCCAATCTGATGTCAGCTGAATCCATCAAGTACTGTATTCTCTTTATATCAACCTTCCACATGGTTCAGTTGAACTTATTTTCTAAATATTACATTGTTAATATTTGATAACTTTAAAATGAGTCTCATCCTAGAAAAATTAATTGCCAAAAGTAAAGTTGTCCAGTTTCATATAACTTATAATAAATCAAAAACCTTGGAAATCACATTTTCCAATTTATGAATTATTACTGCATCTACATGAATTGCACAAAGAAATATTTTCCAAGTATGAAGAATGGTAGGGAAAATAAGGATATTGCCAACTACAGGGAACTGTTTGGTCACTTTTAAATTCTGGAAGAGAGATTGATTTCCCTTGCAAGCGAAATGGAGTCTAGCTTTTTAAGAATCACAATCCATACCAGACATAAAGTCCTTAAGAGTAAGGACTACACTGTGTTTCATTTCTGCACAAGATGAGTAGAAGGACAGGAGTGTGATAACTTCTTCCTTTCATTTGCCATGTACTTTCCAAATTGAAGAGCAAGGGAATGGGGCAAAAGGAATAAAGGGTCTAGAAATGGAGGCCTGGGTTCATTATGTTTGACTTCACTGAACCTCCTAGGTTAGGAGGCAGGTAGCACCAGGTTGCTCTACAGTCAATGGATGGAGGCAGACACTTCTAGAAGGGAATTCAGCCTGCTTCAGTAAGTGATTTTGGGTTTGCTCTCTTCTCTCCATGTCGATACTGAGCTTGCCTGATCATGCCAAACCTGCAGAACAGAACTCAAACTTCACCCAATGCCTTTGTGTAGTCATGGTGTTGAAAATATATTGTGTACCTGCTCAGAAATGAGTTACAGGCTGGCTTGCAGAAGTGATCCAGTAAATACTGACAGGAAATGGATTCCATGGTTCATCTGGTACTAATATGCAATAGCCTATAACACAGAAGCAGTAGCTCAGGAAGAAGCTCATTTTATTAAAAAATTGAAGGGAAAAGGGAAAAGGGAAAAGGGAAAAGGGAAAAGGGAAAAGGAAAAAGCTAGGTTTTTTAATTTGTATATATTTTAGTGTATTACTTCTCTGCATGGTTTGCTTAAAGAAGTGTTTCCATTAACACCAACTGTGCTGTTGGCAGAAACTATCTTTTTAATTCTTTTATCTTATGGATTAAGTTTATCATCTATGTGCTCAGTTCAGAAATGAGACGAAGGAACCTTAGTTTTTTTGGGTTTTTTGATAGTAATATTAAATATATATGTGCACCAGAGATCAGCTGTGCATCATGTGGCAAAGTCTGAACTTTGTGCATATAGATAGGTGTAACTAAATAAAGAGGTTTTTTCTTTTTATCAGTGTGGCATTAGATAAATTTAAGGTTTCTCAGGCAACTTCCTGAAATATGAAACTTTCCTAATTTCTGTGTACTAGAACCTAATGTGCAGTACAGCCATTAATCAAATTACCATCATGGTAATTAGTTCACAGGCTCATGCTGTTTTGCTGAAAGTAGGGAAAAGAATGGTATTAACTGCAAACAGCCCACAAAAAGGACATGAAAAAATAAATATAATGTGTTTTGTGAAACAAAGTCTAAGAGCATCCTTTTTTTTCTCTGATGATCCTGTCAAAGATCTCAGCTTGAGCCATCCTACACACTTGCTGAGAACATTGAACCCAGTTGTCTCTTTAGCTCACTTCATTTATTTGTTATTAGTGAATTCTTACAATGGCAACTCCAAGAGCTTGGTTTAGGCCCAAAGGCCAGTGCTCCCACTGCAGGGAATTGTTTGACTGGTTCATACTTGATTGGATTGCTGGGTCACAGAAAATGGATTACTCTTTAAAAAAGAGACCAGACCCATGTCAAATACATTTAAATGTAAAGAACATTTATTTTGTAATACCATTGTTGCTTTAAGTCCCATTTGAGAAAATAAATCTCTAAGAGTACTCTAAGGCCTTGTAGGGATGGGAAAATCACTTTTCTGTGAGTTTCAAAAGAATTCTCAAAAGAATTTAAGAAATTAGTCCCAACTACTCTGACATGATTTACAGAAAGCTGTCATTAGGATAACTTATGTTTTGTAGAAAGCCACCAATATCTGCCAAGGCAATATGAAAGTCTTTGAGAAAACATTAATGCATCTTTCAAAATGTTAAAGTCTTGGCACAAAGGAAAGCAGAGGATATTCATTTGTCAAGCTTCAGCTTCACTCCATATTGGGCATAATGAAGCATGCAACCTGCAGGAGCAAGCCTCCAGATTGTGCTGAAGAGCTTTGAAGCTGTACTCTATTTCTCAAGCTGGTCTTCCACACACAGGCTTCCCATTACTGCCCAGATGATGATGGTCCTTGTGATTTCTATGGACCACCACCACAAGATTTTAATGTCTTACAAAATTTAAGACTGGGAGAGATCTTGGGTCACCCAATCTATCTCCCTATATCATAAAAGCAAAATTAAGATTACCTACATTCACATTTTTTCTTGAAGGTTTTGCCTAGCTTATTGTTTGCCTTTCCACACATTCCTCTTCTGTAGTATCATGCCCAAAGCAAGATTAATTTTTTAATTCAAATTTCTTTTAATGTTAGACCTTGTTCACAAAGCAGCCTGATATTAAAGTACCAAATTAGCAGTAAGGCAGACTTGGAAATGCTAGATATATTTAAGGACTACAATTATATATCCTAAAGTAGAAAGTTCTGAAAGATAGAAGTAAAGTTGCTCTGTAGTTGTACTTCTTTGCAGATTGACAGTTGGAAAACTTCTTCACAAGTAAATTAGGTTCAAATGTCTTGATCTGACTAAACTATCCAGCCTGACATAAGAAAGAGAGAAAATACAAGGTGACTTCACATTGTGCTCATACTGGGTAGATCTTGAAGCCAAATGAAGACTAGGCAGTATCTAACATAAGAGGCACAGCAATGTACAACCATAAGAATTTTCATTATATCTGTCATCTTTCAATGCCAATTCCTCTAATTCTTTGAGACACCAAACAATAAATTCCTTTTCATTACATCTTTTCTGTTGTGTTAGGAGTAGAAACATATGCAGGCATAATAGAGCAAATTTGTACCCTGAGATCACACCCCTTAGCAAGGTTCTCAAGAGACAAAGTCACTGTTTTTAGTGAATCACCAGAGCAAAGAAATTGGAAAACAGCTCTTCACCAACCCTGCAGAATCCACCATTTTCATCCTACTCAGCTAAAAGCACTGTGTGCAAGAGGAGAAAAGGAGAGGTGTGACTGCTGAGTATTGCCTGTGAAATGATTGATGTGTACCGCTGTCATGGACTGGATAACACATTCCCCCCCCCACCAACCTTAGTAAAATTTGGCCAAAAAGTTATAGAATGCAAAGGAAGACTACATCTTTCCCAGCTCCCATAGAGGAGAGCTGCCAACACATAAGACTGGCCACTAATGAGGAGTTTTCCTCCTTTTCTCAGGGTGGGAGACCTGTTTCCTCCCTTTTTTTTTTCCCTTGTTCTACATGTTTTATCCCATTTTCTTCATTTCACATCTAGAGAATTCCTATTCCTGTTATATAACACAATATGGATCTGCCATGAGGAATTCCTTTTTTTCTGGCCTTATATATTTTGTGGATAAGCCATGACAGTGTGTCCTGATTGCCTGGCCTATGAATCAGTGGCAAGTGTTAAGCAGTGTCAGAATCCATTGGACCTGAGGTCTCACAGGGTTTCCCCTTCCCTTTGACCAGGGCAGCTCTGAGTCCATAATATTGCCATGGCACCACAAAGCAGGCACACACAAACACACAAACATGTACAGGATGCTGTTCCTTGATCTGCCTCACCTATACACACTTAATCCTACCTACATCTGCACTATGCATCTTCAGTTTCACATCTTTCAGATTTCACTGATCCAAGAATCAGTAAGTTTTCTTATTACAAAGGCTGATTTGGGATGGACTACAGGGAGAATAAATTGGCAGAAGCAGACAGAAAAATGAGTTACATATATTTGTGCATATCCCAGAGGAAAATCAATCAAATCCTATTTATAAATATTTAATTTAGACAAACACTCTTCAGCAATATATAACAAAATTTGCTGACCTGCTTATAGCAGTCCTTTAGCAAAATAATCTGAGCAAGATTATTTGAGGTAATGAATGGTTAACAAAGAATTCCATGTCCCTAGCTGGAGGGGCCAGCACATTAGAAGGAAGGTTAATACTGTCATCTACATCTCATACTTTAGATCCCTAAAACCTTTCACATAACTAACTCTGAAGTGAACCTCTTAGTTCATGACAAATTGAAAGTATTTAATTTGGAATTCTTAAAACTTGCCTTGGTCAGTCATATGTTTTAAAATTATTAATTGTACTCTCCTTTAAGTGAAAAATGCACTTACAAAAAGTACTCTGAATACTAGTTTGGAGATAGTTTGTAGTTTTACACAATATACTCAAGACAATCTAAAGAACAGCTGGTGATGATTAATTTTTTATAGAGAAAAGTGGTGCTGCAAATCTGTTGAGCTGAGAAAGCAGTAGAAGAGTTTGTCAAGGAGGCATATACTTAGGTTATTTTAGATGGAAACAAGGAAAAAAAAGATTATTGTTTTGGGGTTGATGATGTTATGTTCCCTCCTTCAGTTATAAATTATAGAAAGAAAACAGATGGAACCTGGTCCTCTTTCTTTTATATCTTCCTTTATATCTTGTTAGCTATTAAGAAAACATAGCATATTCCTCGAGTGTGCATTGCCTACTTTTGAGTTCAGCTGGCCCACCAACAGGATACCTCACAACATCCAGACACTCCTGCATGGAGACTACAACATAAGAAATACAAAAATCTTGAGCATCTATCTCATTATATTTAATAGGACTTCTTAAAATACTTGTGCTAAAGCTACTTCCATTTTAAGACATTTATAGAAAAGAATCTTGTTGAGGTTGTTGGTTTTACTAGCTAGCAGAATTCCTCAGTTATCACTCCAGCAGCTGGGAAAGAAGTGCCCCAGTCTGAGGGTGGGTCTGGGGCTGCCTGGCTGGGGAGCAGCTCTGCAGACAAGGATGGGGGGTCCCAGCAGAGGACAAGACAAACAGGAGGCAGCAGGGTGCCATGGCAGCTAAGGGCAGCATTGTCCTGGATTGTGTTATGAGCAGCACAGCCAGGAATGTGAGGGAAGTGACCTTCACTCTGCACTCAGCAACTACAGCACTGCAGAGGTTTTGAGTATTGCATCCAATTTGGGGAAAGGCACTGATAAACTCATACGAGTTCAGCAGACCAGCAAAGCCTTAAGTTTTAGCTTTCATATTTTCCAGATTCTGTACTGCATTAGTATTTAACCCTGACCTCCATATAAAATGTTAGTTTAGTTAGACAGAACAATCCTTTTCCAGCCTGAGAACCAAGGACACTCTTGCAGATTCAGGCCCAAAAAGTGTAAACAGTGAATTGAGGAGAGCAAACTGAGAGGATGGGACTTCAGAACCTGAAGCTGTAATTGGACAATTAGCCCAAATATGTAAATGGACCAAAAATTATAATGGCCTGGGATGGGCTGCACCTGCAGTGGTGGCAGTGCTGTGGTGTTAATTTTATCACTGGTGTTCTCACTAAGATTTTTGACACTAGACAAAAAGACTTACAAAGCCTGCATTTATGGTATTTCATAGCAACAAAATTATAAGAACCTAAATGGAACACAGTTTCTGATTACACTGTGCAGAGTTTAACTCTGCTGAGAAATGAAGCTGCTCTAAGAAACATGGCAGCAACACTCTAAAAGCTTAAACAAATTAATTCAGCCATAGGGACTGTTCATGATCCATTTCAGTGGAAGAGCAGTGCTCAGCACTGTTCACTACTGAATTTCTGTCCATTCAACTAAAGAACCTAGAAATGAAACAGAACTTATCAGGTCAATTTTTTAAACAATCAAGTGGGCCATTTGCTATTTACATTCTCAAACACCGAAAAAAGGGACATTTGATAAGTGCATCTAAGAACTCAGTGCAGCCTCATGTCTTTTAAACCAAACATAATGACTTTGAACTAACAAAACTTATGCTGACTTTACTGAAAAGATTGATTTTTCTTTCTGAATAGGTAATCTTCTGACTTCACATAAAAGGATGCCATTTACATCTCTTAAAATATTTATTTGGCAACCATTGCTGAAACTTCTGAATGTTAATTAAGATGCTGTTTAAGTGCTAGAAAATATTTTCATTGTGTCACCTTTGTTTTCTATTGATTCCAAAAGAAAAAAGAATGGGAACTAGGCAATGTTGCAAAGTAAAATAGTGGGCACTCCTCTGAAACGTTTGTAAAGCACAGGTAATACCTCAGCCACTTTCAGCCTTTGGTACCCTCATGCAAGAGACAGCAAAAGGAAAATTCAATACTGATGGAATATGATGAAGATGTGCATCTGGACATGTGGACAGTACAGACAGAATTAGCAGTACCCTGAATTCTCAGAGTAAAAATATGAATTCCTTATTGTAATGGTCACAGAAAGTGTCTTCTTATGTTACACATTTTACTTTTTAAGTAATAATTTATAATTTTTATCACAAATGATGTTATTCACACATTTAGATTCTAGTGCTGAAAAGTTCATAGGTATTTTTAAAATTAATTGAAGATGTAAATAGTACTAATAATAGCATTTTCTGCTTCTGTCTTTCAAAATTTGGAATCCATCCGAACAAGCTTTTTATGTGGATTTCTCTTGTTCTGTGGCAAGATTTCTAACCTGTGAAAAAGAAACTATTCTTGTTGGGTTTCTTTTTCATTCAGTTATACCAATAAGATAACTAAACAAGCTCAATTTCTAAATGTTCTGCAAGAAAAAAAAAAAAAAAAAATCAGTACAGTAAATCAGTACTTTTTTAGTACTAATTATTGTAGACCAATAAGTCAGTGTATTGTTTACCTCTTATATAGTTGAATAGAATTGACCTCTGAATTATTCCAGTTTTTATTTTAATTTTTTCTATGTGTGCAGAAACATAAAGACCATAAAATAAAATACCATTCAGAAAAATAATTAGACAAGGTGTATGAAACTCCCACAATGAACTTTGTGAATTGACCCTTTAAAACCAACCCATTGACCAGGTCTTGGGCCTGTATTGATGTAAAATGTTATTGTCTTATTTTAAACAAAGCCAAGTAACATCATCTCTTAAGAATATAATTCTTAGAGACACAGGTGTCTGTTTTTATTCTGTTTTTTCAAATCTTCATTAAAGCAGCACTGAGTCATCATATGCCAGACTTAAGTAGGGGAAGGAAATGTCAAGCAGAGATTCACATTTAAGTTCTACTTCTTTATTCTTAGCATAAGTTCAGTCAGACTGACTGCAAAGGAAAGGGACAAGATGTTTTAGATAAACTTCAGCAATCAATTACAAATAGGGCATTTAAATATCTCATTCAAAAGGGAGAGTAATTACTCAGAATGTTTGAGAGTCCCCTCATTAGGTCTTAACTGTTGAAAAAAGTAAAATATTTATACTGTTTCTGTGACCTTATATAGCAATATGTGTAAATGTAGGTAATAAATACCTTATTATCACAGCATCAAATTATTTAACACATCATTTGAACCCAATGAAGCAACTTAAGCTGCTAAAGAAACACAAGGAAAACAGCAAAGCATTGATAGCAGAATGTAATAATATTTTTAAATATTCCCAGAAAAAAATTAGTCAATCTGACTCTCAGTTCCTATGTAGCCTGTCTGACTTTATTCACATTCTATCTTCATTTTAGTACAATATACTCATGTATTACAGAAGGAAAATAGAGTAATAGGAATCACAGTCATAAAACTGAGCTGACCATCCTTGGTAAAGGCTAAAGTGGTTGGATGTAGACACCCTGAAAAACACAGAATTGCAATTCTTGCTCTTGTATCTCAGCCTTCTTTCCTTCTGCTGTTCCTCTTAGTTATCAGTTTCCTGCAGACAAGTATCATCTTTGACTGCTTTACAATCTAGCTTTCATCTACCTAAACTAGTAGAAGCATGATGAAGGCTGTAGTCTTTTCATCTACCTACTCATGGCATATTTAGGTTGAAGGATCCAAAAAAAACTCATTAGTTTTACATGTCTGCACTCTTTCTTTTAGGTAACTGGGTGTTATATCCGCCATATCTATAATCAAAGCTATAAAAGGTTGAGAATCAATAATATAATAAGCTTCTTATGATTCAGATTGTTTCAGGAAATTATGTCCATGATGAAAGAAGACTGTCACATGATTCACTCAAACTCTAATATTGACCTATAAATTGTTTTTCACAGCCCCAGCATTCTCCTTTGGAAGAATAGAGAATGTCCTTGAAACTCTAATTGCTGTACTAGGCTATCTAGACCTTAAAATTTTAAGTGTGAACTTAGACTGTGCTGTTAAAAACACAAAGAGTGCTTAATTAGTCCACAGTGGTTACCTACCCACTTATATGCTCATACTGACATTTATTTTGTTGGCTCTGAGGTTATCCATCATCATTTCAGTGGGCTTCCAAACACCTTCTAATTTAGCAAAGCTACAAAACACAGTAACAACATTAAATTGATTTGAAGACTCTGCAGTGACAAAAAACCTCTGGCAGGCTCTCTGACTGGAAGCTGAATAAATCTGCTGAAGCTTTGAAGACAAAAAACACTACTGTAACATTCTGTTCCACACAACACTCCCACTCCCTCGCATGTGCCTGTCAGTAATATCATTTTTATAGTGATATTTTCTCTGGAGACAACTAGAAAAGTACCAGCTGTTTCCTCCCTTCTAACGATGCAAGAGTAATTTCATAACAATAAGTCCATCACTGACTGGCAGAAAGCAAATAAACTTGGCAGATCTGGACCTAATATTTGGACTGAAAGAACTAAAAGTTTCTACATATTTCAAGAAATTTCTAACGTTTTCTTTAAAAATAATTGCCTCTGTCAAAATTTGTTCTTTGTTCCTTTACATTTTCTGGAAAGGCAGAGGGGGATGGCTGGGTGGTGTTTGGGATTTTTGTTGTTTTGTATCTGATTATCCATAGCTTTTTTTGGCAAAGATGACTTTTACACTTAGCCAGCATCTGAATGTCATTACTGGAACTCACTCTAGTGTATGTGTACCTGCATGTTGTCTTCCACAGAAATTATTCTGATAGGACAATGCCTCTGTCCACTTCCATGCTATTTTTGTAATAAGGAAATCTGGTATTTCCACAGCATGATTTCCAGAAGTGTGTGTTAGAATGCAGGAACTGGATTGCTAACTCCATCAAACTACTTCTTCAAGTCTACACAGTCTCCAGTTTATTGCAAGCTATTATAATAATTCCTCTATTTTATTCTTCATTTTCTGGAAATAGGTTATGACTACTCCACCTCAACTTTCCAATTGACTATCTCCTTTCTATCTCATGCAATATATAGTAGCTGCATTGGAAACAAGAACCTGGAAACTCCACAAAATTACAGAATAGTTGAATTTGGAAGGGACTTCTTGACATAATCTAGTTTAGCTTTCCCTGTCCAAAGCAGGACCAACTATATAGAGCAAGTTGCTAAGGATATTATCTAATCCAGTTTTCAAAGTTCACTATGATGGAAGCAGTACAACTATTTTGAATATGTTCACTTTAAGTTTGCTTCCTTCTGGCTGGCAAAAAATGAACAAAACATGAATTCATTAAACTGATAAAAAAAAAATCTGGAGAAAAGCACAACTAATTATGGAGAAATTAACCTCACACTCCATATCTTCATGGTATATAACTTTTTATTCAGCTGCAAAACACCTAAAGTGGTACAGACAGTACAATTTCTGCCTCATGCCCATATGTGTGCACGCACAAATGTGCACATGCACATACATGAATGTTGACTTACCTTTCTATATTAATGCATTTAGATACCTGTGGTTCATTTATATGAGTTTTCTAAGAACAAACACACTGGAATTGCATGAAAAAATGAAGTTTTAGACCTGAAGAAGATCATGAGTGAGACAATTCATGGTCTTAGGTAAAACTCATTGATTAGGCTGCAGTTCAAATGCTGCACATTATGTGACTGGACACTAGCCATTAATAGTGTTAATCCACTTGCCAATGAAAATGACCCAATAATAAACCCAGACAACTATCTATGGTCTGTCATTTCCTCCTCAAATGTTTAGGTCAATTATTTTTATCCTTGCATCAATAGGGAATGTCTAGATGTGTTGCCTAGCAGAGGCACAGTGATCCTGATTTTCAAGAGAGATTCATCTTGATTATTACATATGGTCTGTAAATACTGTCCATTATAAACTGGACAGTAAAGACAGACAGCAGTCAAATTAGGGAGACATCTAATGCATAGATGGACTTTGCAAGTGAACTTGAACCATCTGAATTGTGCTGATTGTGTGGGTTATCTGTCCAACATAAATCCAGTAGCTTTGGAAAACACAAAAAAAAATTCCTTTTCCTTTATAAGATATGCTAATTATACTTGCCAGGAGCAGACTTTTAATATAGCATCATGTGGCATAATTTGACATTAGGTGTGTATGAGTGTTAATGATATAAGAGTCCTGCTAATTTCATCTGACAACTAAATCTGTAAATTTTAAAATCTTTTGGCTTGGTGATCACATCAGCCCTAAGGAGCTACCATTTAAAAGAGATTATATGTATTGCCAACAACTGTTTCTAAAGCTGTTGACAGAAAGATAATGGATGATCTAATATCCAAAGGTTTATCTCAAAATGTGATCAAGGTAATGTTTTCGATCCATTTGCACCTGGGTAGTGTTACAACAAATATGGTTGATCAGAAGTTGTGGTTAATGCAAGCTTAAATAATGATTTTACAAACTTCATCTACTAAGCAATTCCATATTCAAGGCTACTTAGTGTGCTGATAATGCTTTCTCATCATAGTTAAGAGTATTACCTTTGTTTCTAAACAGCAGGGCTCATCCAAATTTTAAATAGATAGCAAGAACAAATTAAGTAGGGAGCTCAGTAATGTCTGAAGCAAAATAAACTGGATTCTATTTGATAAAATTATTACCTGGAAGGTAGGATATAAAATCGGATGTAATGGAGACATAAACAGGGAAGATTTTAATATCTGCTCATAACCTTTAGGAATATTTATACAGAATATTAGAGAAGCATCTTAAAGTATGTTTTTATTTTGCCTAACCAGATAAACTGATGCCAGCTGCAATTTTCCAGTAACTTGTGTTTCATAAGTTCTCCTCTCATAGTAATAACTTGAAAAATTCTTCTTGACTTTATCTGCTAGTGAGAGGCTGCACATCACAAAGTCATAATTCTTCAGGTATAAATGCTATAGGGTATTGGACCAGACTAATGGTGCTGACACTAAGGGATCTCCATAGCCAATCTAACACAGCATTCAAGGATTCTCTTTGTCAGAAATCCCTGAGGACTGGACACCAAAAGCAGAAATGGTGTGAAGGAACAATATCTAATGTAATGCTTCAGTATGCTGGCATTGCTCAGCTCAGGCAGTGCACTCCAGGACTTTTACAGTAAAGGCACTTTGGAGACCCTCCAGCGTGGCTTTTTTAGAGCAGTCTTAAGCCCAAGACCTTTAATCCAAAGTGGATCTGCATTTTTTATTTTTTTTTTTTTTTCATATTTGGAAAGTGCTGGCTGAATTTCCCATCTCTGCTTTTCTCTGATTTGAATGCCATCAAGTACAAATGAAACCTGACTTCACAGTAAAGTATATGTATATGGTATGGCAATGGAATTTTTGCTGCACTGTTACCCTCCAATTCACATATTTGGTTTTTTTTAACAATAACTGGTAACTACCTAACACTAAAAGTGCTAAAAACAACTTCATTCTTTTAAAAATCTTTTGTTGCATCTTTCTTTTAGACAGACAGACCTAATATCATTTATCTTTGCACAACCATGACTAGAGAAATAGAGTAGAGGGAAATTTAATCTACTCATGTACCTGTCCCCTCTTTCTCAGTTACTCATAGCTTCGGATGGATTTAATCTCAACGAGGTAGAAAGCAGCAAACACTTCATTCAAGGGAATTATCTTTATTTTTGTCAACTTTTGACCATATTTTACATTACTAAATCATACTGTACTTCATGTAAGGACTGTGTGCACAGTAGGCTTTTTTTCCTCTTATGATTTTGAAACAATTGATCTCTGTGTAAGAAAACTAGAAAACGAAAGAAATCTTATGTCTAATCTGACACTGTTCTGCATGTGTCATTCCACTTTTCAGAAATCCAATTTAAATTACAGATACCTTAAATGTGTTTTCCTAATAACATTCTTTGCTGTCGAAGATTGATTGTTCAGCAGTGTTTCAAATTTTCCCTTTTGGTACTTTCAGTCTACCCTGTGGACTTCAAAAATTCTAGTAGTACAGTGAGCTTTCAATAAAATTTATTATCCTTTTTTAGGCTATGTATAAATATCTTAAAACTTTGGCATCAACATCACAGCACTAAAATATGTCTTCTGTTCTCTCCAGCTTTTCCATATTTTATGTGTTTGATGTTAATGTGAATGTGATATTCAAACTTAATAAATGTATGGCAAAGGGAAAAGTAAATGTCAATAAGCTTCATTGAACATTTTTACTAAATACTTGTTGTGTAAAAAAATCTCTTAAAGGTAAGAAGTGCTGTAAATCCTCTGTGCCACCATTATGTAAGTTCTGCAAGTTACAAATACATTTATAATACTCCATAGAATATGTTAAAAAAATAAGTTATTCCTATATATTAATTACAATAATTTGTGTATTAATATTGTCTTTATGCCTGAAAGTTCTTTTAGTTGTCTGCTTCTGACTGCCTTAACTTGTACATGCAGTATATGCACAATTAATAAACTTGTCCTATAAGAAAGGATGTTTTACTTTTTCTATTTTGTTAAATCAAAACATGAATAGTTGAAACATTTGCTACGATTTATTCATCACACTACTTGTTTTTGATATTCCCAATTAAATTCTAAGAGCTTTCTTAATGAAAGAACATGGTTTCTCTATATTAAAGTTCTGCACAATACACATAAGAATTAAATGTATTATGATTACATTATTAATACATTTAATAAGTGTATAAAGAATTTTTTTTTCTCTACATCATCTGAATGAAAAAAACTAACCCTTGTGCAATAGCTGTTCCTAGGGCTAGGATTCAGTTTTCTCTTCTAGGAGAAACTGCAGCAGCAGACATGGATTAGGTCATCAGCCTCTGTAAGTGAGATTCAGATCATTAGGAAAATTATTCCTGGGGCTGTAAACTCCATCCTTATGGTTCCTTCCCTTCATGGTTCAAATTCAAGTCATTTAGTAGGGTAGCATCTGCAGGGAATTGTTCCCCTGTTCACAGGATCCGACTGCTCCAAATGTCAGGCGGCTCTGGCTTAAAGGGTACGGGCTTAGAGCAGCCGGGAAACGCTTCATTCACGCCTTGGAAAGCGCTAAAAATAGTAACAGCTGAGTAACTCCCTGCCTGTGCCAAGTCCTGGGTGGCCATAAGTGTCCCCTGGGCAGTGAGGTGAGATGGGCTGAGCACCAGCCCTGCCACATCCCCCTGCTCACCCAGTGCAGCGGGTCCCACCAGCCCCAGTGAATCCCATCCCAGCTCTGGAATCACAAGCACAATCACACAGATCACACAGGGCTGCTTTGGCAAGCAGGCTGGATAGCAGCTCCCTCGGTGATGTACTCCAGATGTACACATGCTGTAACTTTGAAACAGACTGTGCACAGTTTCCCCTTCCACACTTCAACTTAGCTGGTGCAGGGCTTTGTTTCGTGACTTGGTCAGGAACTTCTGGAAGCTCTAGATTGCCCTTATTCCCATTTCCCTCTTCCCCATTTCCCTCATTCCCATTTCCCTCATCCCACTTTGCATTACTCATTTATTTTCAGTATCTGCAGAATTAGCACAGATAACCTAGGGCCCACCTTCTGCAAACTGTCTTATTTCTGTCATACAGTCTTATTTCTGTCTATTGTATGATCACTTTCTCCCTACAGCTGGAGCATAAATCTTGGCTGGAATTATCTGAGGTCCAAATTAGGGGAAAGTATAATTTTTAAAAGTTGTCACAGTGAATCTGAGTTCTGTCCTTCTATAGAAAAGGTTGTCTGTGCATAGTCGTTACCTGTGGCAAAGTCAAAACTATGAAACACTCAAATATGGCTCACTATTTTGTGAAATTGCTAAATTGCCTGAGCTTTACCAGGGGGCACCTCTGAAAACAGCAGTTCCCATGGCCAGATAGCACTCAGCCAATTCACACCTTCTTAGGTTTGCCTCAGTCCTTTTTTCAAAGTCAATATTCATGGTGTTTTCCCAGGCCTGTTAAAAATCTCACCCTTCAAATCAAAGTGGAGCATTAAGAGATGCCTCTTAAACTTCCTAATGTACCTGACTAGTCCTCCAAACAGTTCTGCTATCCTCCATGAGTTTATGCTTGAGGGGATTGGCATGATCAGCTGCTCTTAACTGCCAGAGAGAGCATTTTAAATTCAGAATTATCAACAATGCAGTAATTAGACTTTGATCCCCATGAATTTTAGTGGATATGAAATTTCATTTAAAGAAATAAATGATAGACATATCAATAAAGAATTAAACACTTAAAGGAGAATTCAGGCGAATACACAAAGTGCACGCAATGCAAGTTACCACTGAGCCCTGAAAGCCATCCACACTTTGAAGCAGCTTCCTGCAGAGCCCAGAGCAGAGGTACAGAGCTGCCTCTGCTGGTCCCCACCAGCACCTTGATCCTGCAAGACTGAACAGCTTGGAGTCCTTCTCTGGGCTCTGTTAGCTGAGAAGCCAGGTGTCCTTCTGCCTCTCTCCAGGAGGGCTTTCCAGGAACAGGGAAGTCACATCTCATAGAATCATAAAATCATTAAGGTTAGAAAAGACCTCTGAGATCTGCAAGTTCAAGCATTAATCTACACTGCCAAGTCCACACTAAACCATGTCCCTAAGCCCTACATCCACATTTCTAGGAACAGTGACTCCACCACTTCTGTGAGCAGCCTGTTTCATGGCTGACCACTCTTTTAGTGACAAAATTTTTTTTCCAAAATGCAATATAAGCCTTTCCTGGCAGAAATTGAAGTCATTTCCATTTGTATCTCTTGTTACCTGGAAGAAGAGAAGAGCAAGCACTGTTTTCATAGTCACTTTCTATTAAAACATGACCAAGTTGTGCTCTTTCATTCTTTAACTCCAGTCACAAATGGTTAATACACTCATAGATTTTTAAGAGGTGAAGCATTTATGGGTTCTCACCTTTAGGCTGCATTGATTCTCTCCCATCTCTTGGATGTGAGAGCAATGAAAGGATATGAAAGCAATGGTGGAACAGAGCACTGTTGGGCCTTAGTTTTCAGTTGGTGCTAAAGATTCATTCATTCATTCATTCATTCATTCATTCATTCATTCATTCATTCATGTATGGGGGATGTGACTAGCAGGTGAGCAACTCTTGGGTCCCAAGCAGAAATCCCAGTTCCCAGCTGAATACACAGCTGAATTCCTCCCCTTAGCCTCCTCTGAAATCTGCATGTTCTAAGCAGCTTCTTCAGCAGGAGCAGAAAGACTGAATCACATCATTTACTTCTTCATATATGATAGGGCATTTCTTCTTTTGTTCAGTGTGAATGATTGTGCAAAAAGTATAAAAATCCAAACTACAAAATATGCACTTACATTCAGGACAAGCTTTTGGGCCATCAGTCCTGTCTGGACAGAACTATTTACCTGCAGAAGGGAACTGAAAATCTTCAAGATTCAGGATTTCCCATCCTGTATTTTTCTAAAAGCTATCTCTGGCCTTGGTTGGCTTCCTGGTTTGTGCCAAGTTGGGGTTCATCATCTTCCCTACACACTAAGTGTTGGACCTTGGGGCATACAGTGTTCTGGGATGCAACACTATCATGCCAAAATTAGGCTGTGGGATCTTACATTTCCTTTCTGATTTTATTCTATAATGCTTACAAACTTCCCTGTAGCAAAATATCAATTTTCCCCCACACTGTCCTTCTGTATCCTAGCTAAAGTTTTGGTTCCTGTAGCATGTCATGATATCAGCAAATAAGTATAACTTTTTGAGTCATTGATTGATGATTCTAGTGGTTGACTTGAAGCACAGCACTGGGGTCTGCCTGTCAGAAACTGAGTTCTGAGCATTTTCTGAAAAACAGATGTCTCAGTCTCTAACTACATCTCTGCTTTTCCAGTTTTTTGAGCTTAGCTTGACTGGCATGGGTGAACTCCCAGACTCCCCCAAGTCAGCAGCAGTTCTGCCATTGATTTTGAATTGTCATATAAATCTCTGTCATGAGCATACAAAGCCAATGGAAAAGTCAGAATATCGTGTCTGTCTATCCAACATTCTCTGACTTTCTGTTCCAGTAATGTGTATTGAAGTTTGATCCCATTTTCATATTGAACTTCAAAACTGAAAAACAGTGAAAACTGACAGGTCAGATGGAATTGAGGAGATCAGTTTACATAGCCACAGAAAACAAGCAGAAAAGTAATTTAACCTATTTTCTTTGAGAAGTTGTCACTGTTAGCAATTTAGACTGTTTGCCTACTACTTTCTAGTAACTTAAAACTATACAGTTTTCTAATTTAGCAGATTGCCTTGGAGCCTCCTACTGGCTTTCTAGTAAGCTTGATCTTTTATTAGCTGCAGTACTTTGTGATATTCATTATACATTAATTTAAATTTACGTTTTTAGATCTCAGAAATATATTCATATTAGCATTCTTTTTTACTAGCAAATGGAAGAATAATTAACCTAGAATATTTGATCTCATTAATAGAATTCATGTTTGGTCTTTTGAGGCAAAGCTTATTAAAAAAGTAGGGGAAAAAAACAGTAAAACAGTACTCTCTTTATAAGACATTTTGTTTGGTGTATCCTTTTATGCTGCTTTATGTTCGTTTTACCAGAAATTCATCCTTATCTACCCTTTCATGTTAATGGAATTTTTTATCCTACCAGAATTGATAGTTTTAATTTAAAAGTGGTAACACTCCTTATAGTGTTCTAAAGTTAAAACCCAGGGTTTTTTTTCTTGCTGAGGTTATACCATGTTTCCTCCTGTAAAATTCTACTAAAGAAGCCAATTTCTTCAGCAAAGACCTGGAGGAATATACTGAGCCAAGTGACTTTTTATAAAGCACACACTGTCTCTCTCCCATGCAGGCAATTGCCTTTCATGTGGGAGATGAGCAGAATTTGCTCCTCAGCAGTTTGAATCCAAGGGGGAGGTGGACAGCATCCTCACAGTTCTCAGCATGTGTTGGATAGATACATAATCTCAGGACAAGGAAATCCTCACTATGATGGCTAGAGCTGGGCTAAATGCAAATGGTGAAGTGAGGTGCTGTTTAGAGGCAACTCCCCTGGGAAGGTGCTGGTGGGTGCACCCAGGATGGTGCAGTGAAAGGACAGAGTGTGTGTCTGTGCTCAGAGAGCTCTGTGCAGGGCCTGGCAGGCTCCACCATTCACTCTAATTCACACTGTGGTGGCAGAAGCCTGGGGAAGCTGGCAGGCAGTGCCCTGAGGAGCCCTGACATGCTGCATCCCTGCCACTTGGCTTCACAGCAGCCTCTGGAAGGGAGCAGGGAGCCACAGGGGAAACAACAGCAACCACCAGAGCTGTCTCACTAGCCCAGCACTGCCTGTGGCCTGGCACATTAATTAGTCTTGCTCCTCTATTTTCTGAGTGGTAGATTTTCAAAGAAAATTACATGTGAAAAAAAAACCCTGAAGTTTTTAACATGAGGGAATTGTTTGGTTGCCATATTTCCTACTGCTGCATGAGGAGCTACCCCAGCAGAGGGGCAGTTCCAAGGGAGGCTGCAGAGCAGTGATGGAGCTTGGAGCCTTCACTGGGCTCACTGGAACACAGCACTTCAGCCAGCTACACTGATGGTCAGCAGCTCCAAGAGAAACCACAGATGGAGGGGCACCAGGGCCATTTTCTGAAATGACTGCAGAAAGAAAAAGAATTAAAAGTTCAACATTGATTTTTGTATGCGCAGCACCTCCCTCTCCATGATCTAGGCTGCTTAACTAAACAAGGATGGATGAGGACTTAGTTCTCCTCTTGTTCTGACTGAAAAATAAAAAGATTTCAACTTTTGGTCTAGGAAGAAAAACTGAATTTATTAAGCAAAAGATCTTCATAAAGTCTTCTTCTATGCAGAAACAGATTATTTGTTCTCTCGTTAGATCAGCCCATCCTGGTCTGAAAGAACCCAATTGTTGATTTTGAGGAATAACACAGAAGGGAAGTGACTCTGGAAATCCAGATTCTTCACCCAAGGTGCTGTGCAAACTGAGTAAGGCCCCTCTGTGTTCTGAGAGAGCATTCTGCTACAGATTACAGCCTCATGTTAGACTTTCTGTTTTGACAGGCCCTGCTGAAACCGAAACAGAGCTTCATGACTAAACTCTTTCAGATAAAATTAATTGTTAATACAGACTTCCAAACATTTTATTATTTGCCACTTGGTCTGAAACATGATGGTCAAGAGTAGAACAGCTGCTGCTAGCAGTCACATTTCAAAAATCCCTCTCCTGCCTCTGCCAGTAAAAAGAAAAATAGAATATAAAGCAAAATAAGACCCACCCTATAACCTTAGGAAAAGTGATTGACAAAAAAATTATCTAACTTCACCTGAAACAGGAAAGAAATGGGTTTCGCATGATTACACACTGGAAGTTTGTATTCTTTGAAAGACTGAATATTTTGGGGGGAGTGTTTACTTTAACCTATAAGTCATATTGCCATTTCTTAGTCTTATAAATCTTCTGGGTTTTAATAATGGCTGAAAGACAACTCAGCTCTGTACTGAGGCTAAAAATAGTCAGCTGGGCAGTTGGTTAGCTGGGTAGTCAGGCAGCTGCTCTGCTGTTAGATTTGTTTCCACACTGCTGTAGAGAGAAGATGCCTTTAGGGCTTCAGTTCCAAACTGTAGAGAGGAACAGCTGGGTGAAAACCTGTTTCTATTTTCTGGCTCCAAGCTCTCCTCATACTGTGCCAAAAGGTGTGTTCCATTGTTAAATGTCAAATGGATAGGCATACCCCTGGATTTTTCATGGCTTTAAGTGCATTTTGAATTGAATTCTTTGTAGCCAGGATAAGCAGACAGTTGGATTTGGAGTTTTACTTGTGTTTCACACTCTCATTTTAGTGCAATTCTCTTTTGAGCCTCTTTTGTTGGTCGAACCAGATGCATACTGTAGAATAGATTAAAATAAGTGCTTTTTCAGCTAAAATTACTTTGCTGGCCATGATTTAAGTTTTGTAAGATACAGTTTTTGCAACTGCTATAAATGAATACTTATTTTCTTCATGAAGAATTACGAACACTTAGCAGCAATATTTTTTTTCTAAGTGAAGCTAAGTTATTGCTTTTTGGTGAACAGATTTGCTCCAAAATAAGAAGAGCCTAGAACTATTCTCTAAATTAATTTAAATCTAGCCAAACATACAGGTTAAAAATGTTGAGTGGAATTTTCAAAAATATCTGGGTTTTTTTTCACCAGTTCTTAAAAATAAATGTATTCCAATATAAATATTTTAGCTGACCTATTATTAAAAAAAAAAAAAAAAAAAGTTTCAGAATCTTTTTATAATACAAATACATTAATTAAATACTTCTATAGAAATTTTTGGGTTTATTTCAAATTATGTATTACTTTCTTTTTCATCATATCCAACATTTCCAAATTTAATATCTCGTTTCAATCAAAACCAATCTAGTTTTTATCCACCAGGAAAAGATATCTACTTATTTCTAATCATAACTTTAGCAGCTCTCTCCCTGAATATATATTTTCTTTCATTTTAAGAATGAATACGTATGTCTATCTGAGACATTTCTATATATTATGGGGAAAACTATATACAATTTATATTATATAACTATAAATCCATAAACCACATCTTTTTTTTTTTTTTTTGGTACAGTAATACTTTCTAAATTCACTTATTTTTCTGTATAGTATATTACTGTATTTTTCTATAGAATGTCATTGAACTGCAACTACTTTATTCCAAAATGCATTGTCAGCTGTTTAAAATAGAAAAATACAAGAGGAACGATTTTTACTTTTGATGACAGGAATGAGGCATCATAATCAAAGTGAAAATTTCTATATAAAGAATCTCTGTAAGCAACTGGATCTATCAGGCTAGTCATTTATACACCAACCTTTACTCAGGATTGCATTCCTAACTACACCTTGGAAATAGATAATTATTATGCCAGTGCAGTTACTTCTTCCTTGAGAATGTGGTAGAAGCAGTACTGATACTAGGTTATTTTCTATAAAAGCACACATCTCATGGAGAAAGATTTCATACTTATATATATCCTGAAATAAATTGATGTGAGTAATAGGAGAAAGTTTGCAGAATCCAAATTATTTTAAATTATGATTATTATTAAAATTTGATATAATTATTAGATTAGATATAATGAATTTTAATTTTGTGCCAGGTAGGAATCACAGTTGTGCCTATTGTGTCATCATTGTACATTGTCCAAAAAGCATACCAGCATTTATCAGAGGTTACTTAAATGTTTATGTGTCCAATGCAACAATTCAAATATCATTCAAACTGCTCCAGGTTGTAGTAAACTTTCTAACTGCAGTGACCAGAGAAACCAACAGGAAACCCCAATTAATCCAGTAGTTTCATTTTGCTTAGCAAGATGAGTGGGATATGTTGGTTGTGAACCTCCAAATGATCATCTGGAGAATTTTCCATAAGCTGAACAACATCACACACTATTCATAAAGGGAGAGTTCAGAAAAATTCTTTCCTCCCCTTTCAAGTAATGGAGGTCAAAATTTTCCAAAACAACTTCTCAAGAGTTTCTTATCTCTACAATCTCCTGCCTGCCTTCAGTCAAAACATTTGTTAGCTTCCACTGGCAGATACCCAGGGGTAGGTGTGTGGTCTGAAAATCTGCTGGAGTGGAGTTTCCAGCAACACAAACTGCCTGTTGTTTCCTTTCCCTGTAAGGGCTTGAAAAAAGACAGCTTGCCTTGAAAAATTGGACTAGAAGTGCCTGAGTGTACCCTGAGTAGAGGCAGAGAATCAGAACATGCACAGAAGCACCTCCCCTGCAGAGCCCTGGCCATGCTGAGAGGTGACCTTTCTCTGAGCATAAGATTGATGGAAAATGTGCTGTACTCTAACCAGAAATCCAAATTGAAGAGGTCATGCTAAGGGAAGAAGGGGAGATATTCATCTGTTACAGTTCAATATATATTAGCTGGAGAGTATCTGTGCCAGGAGTACTCAGTGTAGCTCACATGTTTGCACTGGGTTCCTGGAAAAAGACTGATGTTAAATGACCTTAGCTGTACTTTAATCCCATAAATGGTTGTGCCTATTACATGCAACTTTCTCAGAAACAGCTTGCTTTGCTGAGCCTTGTTTGAGTATGCATTTCTTGTCCTTTTTCTCCCTTTGTTTTTTGTAGGTTTTTTTTCATTCTCTTGCTATTATACTCAATTCTCTTGTTATAAGCATCTTTCTCTGATATTTAGAACATGATAGATTTCATCTCATATTCACCACAACATGTTACAATTCACACAGATGTAATTTCTGTTTAAATGACATGTGACATCTTCAACAGCAACACACCTTCCAATAAGTTTTTCTCAACCATATAAAATTAAAACTTTGTTATTCCAGCTCTTGTTACAGGAATGCTTTCTAGCTACTTAACAAATGTTAGTTTCCTACCAGATTCATGACATACCATAATTCAGATGAGTTCCTCAAACTGACACTGGCATTTCTGGTTCCAAGGGTATGTATATCACAAATACACATTCTCTGATTAACATTATTATAATAAGTTATTACTTTAATACATAATCATTATTTATCTCAAGGTATTATAGGAGAATCTGAAGCCAGGCTAGTATTCAATGGGGTCTTGTACAAAATGGTAGCAAACAACAAACCTTGTCTCTTAAAATCTAAGGCTATAAATTAGAAAGGCATTTGTCTAAGATTTCTCTATTCAGAAAAGCACTTAGGCAAACAATTTCACTATATAAAAGTAGGTTCTTATAAAGGAATTATTTCTGGAATAAATCTCTGAAATTATAAGCCTGAGATAAAATGTTAATTTTTCTTTCACAGTTGGAATAATTCTTTTATTATTTTACAGTGCTCCATGTCTCTGTAAAAGGAACATGCCTTTGAAAAAATTTAATGTAAGGGGTTGGTAATATCATGTCTGCCATGTTGCTTATTCCTATGAAAATCCCTGATAATTCACAATGCAGACTAAAGTACAGATCCTTTCACTTACATTAACCTGTTCAACTTCTTGATTAATAGAATTGTCAAGTTATCATTCTGATTCTTTTATTTTATAAGCCACAAAAGATTGTTTTTCTTGCCAATTTATTGTCTCAGTTGACATGGCATTTTTATTTGTTTATGTTTTTTCCTGTAAGATTCATCACTTGATAAAGTGTTTTCCTTTCAATAAAGATTTAATTATTTTGTATTAATTATTTCATGGCATTATTCTGCTGAAGAACTTCAGTGCACATTTATATTTTTATGTGACTAAACATTTGCATTTAATTACTTTTGAAAGGCAAGTTCACAGCTACTCTAATTAATAACAATGATATAGTGTGGATTTTATAGCAAATTAACTGTCCAGCAACAAGACTGAACAACAATAACATAAAAGTTATTGTGTGTGCTTCATTCCAAAACTAACTTAGAGAGAAGAAATAGATTACAAATACAGAACATTAAATTATTTTTCCATAAATTAGGCTTGTTCCTCATTTACCAATTTATATCAGAAGTATCTGTCTTAGTTAAAAACCACTCTAAGAATTAGTTACAGAACACAGAAAGAGGAGATCAGAACAGTAGTGTTTGCTTGTTTAAAAATACTGACAATATCATTTATGACTTTTCTATACTTTAATGGAACATATGCCTATGAACACCCATTGTTCTCAATTTTCTCAGAAAAGCTTGCAACAGTTTTTAATCACTTTGTAGCACTTCTGAAACTAGAATACCTATGTTGACCAAAAAAAAACTCAGTACCAAAGAATGAGCTGTTCTTGGTATTTCTAGTGTGTTCAGCAAAACTTGGCTTCTAAATACCAGTCATTACTGGTTACTTTTTTATTTTATATTCAGAGCTTTTAAAAGTAGAGACTACTGAGTTAAAATGCCCAAACCTCCCTAATTCTGACACACATGGAGGCAGAGGCAGAGGCATGCTGAGCACACATATCCCTTCATCCTACTCCTTTCCATCTTGTTGTGAGAGCAAATGAAGTGCTGACTAAGGTCCTGACTAATGGAGAAAGAAACAGGGAAATCCCAGGATCACTCCCAGTTGCTATGAGTAAAGCAAGGGGAAGAGCTGGCCTCTCTTAGGTGATGTCAGGGCGTTGCCTCTTGACACCTCCAGAGAGAGAGACTGAGCAGGGACAGCCCAGGCTGGTAGGAAATCACAGCTTGAGAAGCAACTGCTGAGCAGTTGGTAGGTGATACAGACTGTGATGACTTCACACGTCTTTGTGTTTTCAAACAGACTTGATCAAAGATGTACTTTGAATTTTTTTGCTTTGGTTGCTCTAACAATGCAAAACTCTGCTTTACATACACCAAGCCATTTTTGCTATTCTAAATTGATGAAACTCCTCATTAAGTAATTTTATTATTGTAGACTATTTTGCTGGTGCAACACTAGGAGAAACACAACAGATTTAAGTCATAAAGCTTTCTTCATAATGTTTCTAACAGCTTTTGTTCCTTGAGGGCATGAGGATAAGGTGTTGCATATGCATGCAGTTTTGTTGCCAGTAAAGATGAAATAAAATTAGTTAAAAACCTAGGGAATTCAGAATTTTTATGGAACAGTTTTACTATTAAAAAAAAAATACAGTAATATAATTTCTGTTCCTATTTATATTAATTGACTAACAGATTGTTTCATACGGGTTCTTTAAAAGATTTATTTTTCCAAAACTCATGAGAAGCAGAGGGAGGCAGATGGAAAATGCTATAATTGTATGCTGCTCTGTAGTTTAAAAACAGTCTGTTGACAGAAACCTGATAGGATTAACACAACCCCCAAATTTGCAGAGATCCCCACGTAATTACTTTAATGTAAGAAGAGGTCATGGTGGACTAAACAACATTTGTGATTTGGTAACTTGCTCCAGATAAACCAAGAAGGCCATGAAAACATTCAGATGTTGAGCCTGGCATTGTAGTTTACAAAATCTGCTCTCCCTAGGGTCCCTCTACAGTAGATGGAATAAGAATCTCCTTCCAAGGACTAACCAAGATCCTATTCTCAATCCTCTGGCTTCTGCCTCTCAGAAGGACAGGGATAATACTATCTATATATATATATAGATACTATAGTAATACTATACTATAATACTGAGAACTGTCCTATAAGGAGTTACTTGTCTATTTAATATTGAGATAGGAATTTAGAAAGGGTCATTTGAGCAGCAAAGAACATCCCTGCTCAGAATACATTACCAGAAAGTGCTTTGGTCCCTCAAAAATGAACTCAATTTTAATACTGAGTGTCCTGAGTGACTTCAGTTGTACTACATTTGTCATATTAAGTCATGCAGTTGTCTGCACCTTGGCTGAGGGGAATAAGAATCCAAGTTAGCTCTGCACACAGAATGGAGAAAAAGAAATATAAAATATTTTAAAAAATAAGATTAAATATAAAGTGTCTTTGTTATAATTTCAAATTATAGGTGGGTGTTTCCTCCCATTCCTTTCTCTGTCTTTCTCTTCTTATTATCTTTTGAGGGTGGACTAAGAAAGTTCAGTTAGAGCCTGGCAGGGAAGGTGCAGATGTTGTAGAGCATGGAAGACCAGGAGAAGTGTTTGGAGAGGAACTTACCATCAGTGATGGTGCCACCACTGAAATGCAAGAAGCAGTAACTTATAACCAGGAGTAAGCAAAGGTCTGAAATAAATAGATGAGAAAAGAAAAGGAGTGTTCTCTCCTGCTGTGGTTTATGACATGAATAGCACATAGCTCAAAGGTTTGATTCATTGTAGATCAGCTCTATGAAAATGTCATGCTTTTTGTTTTTGTGAAATTCAAAATATTTAATTTTCAAAATGCTTTTTACTTGCAAAATGTTTTCATGGCAGTATCTGACAAACATTTTTATTTCCAGCAGTTCCTTCTGAAAGCATGTTTATCTGAAAATTGATGTTTCTTTGAGTGAGTTAGTGAGGTTTTGGTTTTATTTTTCACTGGATGATAGTGGGTCTATTTTTGCTTAAAAGATTTGTGCATCTTAAGTGAATATTCTTTCATAAGTTATCTCTTTGTGGGTTGTGTAATGAACTGTGAGAGATAAGTGCAATTTCTAGTGAAATATCATAGCTGCATAAATTTTACACATACATATTTTAAAATGTCTAAGTATTCATTCATGAGTGCTAGTCAAGAAAACAAAATGTGTCCTCAACAAGATAGAATACATAGTTTAGGAAAGAATTTAGGACTTGTATAATAAAAATGTCCTGAGCCCTACCTATGGAAAAATGTTTTAACTAAGAATTAATTTTCAACAATTTGACCTTTAAGAGCATTTTTTTCTTAAGAGAGTATCATTGTGCTGAAAAAGCAAAAACCCAAACAGAATAAAAAACAGTGCAGTCCACGGGGGTGTTCTCAGATGAATACCTGGTGAAGAAGTAGACGTGTTCAGAATTTTTCTGCACATCAAGGTTATCCATTTAACTGGTGTCTCTTTTACTACCTCAGAGCATGCATTTTTCCACCCTAGAAGATTTCACACATGAATGGCAGTAACACATTCTGTAATTATCCTTCATCCTATGTCTTTGTCACAATGTGTAAAGCTGCAGTTTTTCACTATTTGAAACAGGCCAGGAATTTAAAATAGTTCAAATAAATTTTAACCATAACTGGTTTTTTTTTCCCAGAATTCTTATATTGCATAGGAGCATGTTTTAATTCAGGGACCTGGAAGAGGAGAATTCATTCATGATACTATTATTAATTATTGTTTTGAGAAGAAGCATAAGCAACAAAATTAACTAATTCAGAATTGTTCTGAATTTTTTCAAACTAAAGACTTTGGATTCAGTGGGTTAGTAGATTAAATGCAGAATTCACCACTTTGAAAATTTAGACAAGAAATGCCAAGCAATTACCAAGAAAGAAAGTTCTTAGCAATAATTAAGCAAAATGCCTGTAATGATTTTGATGCTGTTATTGGCTCATCTAGGGGCAAGGAGCGAATGCAAATCAATTTCTGTCTGTGATGACAGATAAACATTTAATAATCTTTCATAAAATATATTTTCTACATGCCACTTAGAGCTGGAACCAATACAGCAAATCAATGAAAATATAGTGCCAATTTCGTCACCTGTAAAATTGCCGTCTTTTCAAAAATATGTGACGATACAAATACTACATCATTTAATTTTATCTTCCACACATAGTCTTTCATTTGTTATTTCTCTATATAGCAGGATCACCTTCTTGTGGAAATATTTTATAGCAGCTCAAGGTTTCACAACAGCTGTTCAATGGAAGATCTTTTACGACCCGTTTTTTGCAGACAACATACAGGCATTCCTTCAAAAGTATTTTTGTGAGCAATATGAGGCCATTCAAAAACATAATTGCCAGAGGTGAGCCAGACCTCTGAGAACTGATCTTCTGGACCAATTTCATGCAGGAGAGCTGCAGATGTTTCATGATCACTACTTCACTTTTCCCCCTTTTCAGAACTTTTCCGAACACTGAAGTTACATATGTGTGTAATTTGTGTGTCCTCTTGGGAGCACCAGGGACCCCCAAGGATGGCTGGGAAGGGTCCCCCAGACAGAGCCCATTCCCCTCTTGGTACTGTGATATTTAAAACCAGGAGCAAGTGAGTGAGGAGTGTGTTCTCAGATCTGGTGCATTCTCAGACTAGAACAAACTCTAATAACACTGGCATCATTTGAAGTATTGCTGAGCTCCTTTCATCCTTTAACATCTCCCTGTTTCTTAGATCTACCAGCAAAGGCTATACAACAGTGAGCTTGCCAAACATGCCAGAAGTTTGGTTTCCAGAGCTTCAGCATAACCTTCATCTGGAACAAGAGTGGCCCCTGGGCAGTGCTCCTCCAGCTTGCCAGTGACAGTTCCTTCTCTGATGAAAAAGCCTCTATAATTCAGAGGCTGAGGATAAAAGACTTAGCAAGGTGGGGGATTTTTTTCAGGTAGTTTCAGGTTGCTTTGTCTGGAAACAGAGAAGGTAAGGATAATTTTCACAAGGGAAGCACTATAAGCAGAGGCAGTAGATAAAACTGTCCCAGTAACAGAAGACCCTACCATTTAGCAAGAACCTCAGGATGACACTGTTCTGTGTGCCAACATCATTCTTGTCTCGGCAAATTGAAAAGGGCATAAAGGAATGTAACGATTTTCAGGATACCTCCTCTCTGTTGCTATAGCTCACTGAGGGAGCAGCTGCTAGAGGTTAACTTTGCACTGGCAGCACCTTACCCTGCCTGGCCCTCTTCCCATCCTGAAAGAAAGGAAGAAAGAAAATAACGACGTGCATAAAATTTGAAACAGGTCACAAGAATCGAAAGAAGGCAAATAGATCTTAAATATGTCCTAAGCCATTCCTTTCAGATATCTGATGAGAATGAAGGAAAAAAAAAAAAAAAAAGATTAAAATTTATCTGGAAACTGAATCAGTTTAAAAAACATGTTGTAAGATAGGTGGGCTTTGAGAGACAATTAAATTATACTTCAGCATAAGCACCACATGTCTCATAGGCTGGGGGAGTTATAGAGAACCTGAGCACAAAAAATTACTTAAATTATCCCAAACTAATAAATATAGTAAATATATATCCTAAATATTATAATTTTAATAAATAAATACTAATGTTGTAAAAGTATCAATATTTTTAAAGTTTCCAGGAAATACCAATGCGATTGCTATTTCCTGGAATACATTCAATCCAATACTTTAAGTTCAATATTGGGTAGAGGTAGTGGCCTCCTTGTAAAGTTGGCATAAATGTTAATAAATGTTAATAAATAACAATTCTTGCTTGGTTTTACAATGTTTGAGAAGTTATGTAGAAGATTCATGTGTCTCTGGTTAATATCCCACTTTCCTAGCATAGAAGCAAAGAAGTGCATGCTTGTACCTGTTCTGTGAATAGCAATAGAAAGCAAGGCTGTCATTCAGAGATTCTTTAACAATTTATAAATTCACTTGAAAAGGAAATAAACCAAGAAAGTAACTCAAGGACAATGAGCCCTGCCCTTATTCATCACCAAAATATTACAAATACTTCTCCTTCTAAGGGAAGTGCCTTGATGCACCTCTCGGAGTTCAATAACAAAAATGCTTTTCACTTTTAGAGTTTCTTAAGCTTCAAAACTTAAGCTGCATGAAAAACAAAGTGCACTTATGAACTAATGAAATATAAAATAGGGTGGGCAATTAAGAAGAAGAGAGCCTTGAAAAGCACTTACAGAGAAGCCATACTCTGCTCCCGTTTTTAACTCTGCGACCCATGTTAGCTTCAGCAGATGAGAATTGTAGGAGTCTGACAAGGGCACAATTTGTCATGCCATATAAGCAACAGATTGACTATTTCTGAGAGCTCTTTTTCCTTTACATCAGTACTTATTAAAGAGAGAAAAAGGATTATTTCTGAAAAACTGTATCACATCTATCAAGGAGAGTTTGAGCAGCCCTGTTTTGAGCAGCACATAGTACATCAAGCAATAATGGACTCCCATCTTCTTCAGGATGTCCCTTTCCTCTGCATTTTTCTTAAAAGAGGTAATATTTTAATGCATGAAGAATTTATATCAAAATTATTGGGCATCCAGTAGGTCTGTAACAGCCTTCTGAAAGATGGTTTCAGTGTGAGCTTTCATTTCCTTTAAGTTTAGTCAAAAAAAGATGGTTTCCAAAAGTCTGCCAAACTGTTGCCTTTCAGCAACAATTCTCCAAAATGTGTGTGCAGTAAGGAGTGCTTCCTGATCTTTATTATGCCACCATCAACTCTGTGAAAAATGTGGAACTATGCCAGTATGAACCAGATGCATTGGCTTTTAATTTTATCAAGTAAATAGTTACCAGTTGACCTTTTCTGTGCTGTAGTTCTATTAATATCTTCATTATTTATCTAAGCTTTCTCTGTAGCTTTTAATTGCAATTGTACTGTGTTTTTATAAGCCATGGTACTTTCCTTCATAATTTACAGTGTTACTGAACAATTAAATTAACTCCACAGATTCATTCTATTTCATTGGGAATACATTCCTTTTTTTAGTGAAGAGATACTGGAATGCACTGTTCCTATCTCTCAAAGAAGTTATTTTTAAGAAATATTTTGCCAGAAAATGTGGTTACTTTATAATGCTTTAAGTGTTTATGAGTTCAATTTATTTTGGTGGAAGTATGACCTGTTCCAAAACATTATAGATAAGTTAAGAAATAAAAATTCACATGTGCCCTGACCAGTGAATTACTTCTTTTCCCTTGGAAATGCTAATGCAGATATATATATATTTGCCATGGTAACTGGACCATTTTAAATTTCACATACAGGCATTTCTTCTCTTTGTTTCTGAATGTTTGAAAATATAATGAACCAGTAGGCTCACAGATGCTGAAGTTTTATAATGAAGGGCTTCTAAAAATGATTCCTGCAGTTTAGAACTGTCACAACCTGAAATTTCTCAAAAAAGAACAATGTCTGGAAGCAATTATTCTGAAACGATTCATTGGTCCCAGATTTCAAATGAGAAATCCTGGATGCAGTAGAAAGTCAAGATTCATATGCCTATTTTATCTCTGCTTATAATGGCACCAGCCCTGTGCATGTATAACTGTTGATGGGCAGGCAGGGAGCTGGTGTGACACTGTCCATTTTAGTGTGTGGTAGTTTTCATTCCATGTGAAGCATTTTGTCTAAAATGTCCTTTAGATGCTCATGACCAAAACTTTGGTGAGTTATTCCACTAATAAAAGTTTTAAAAGATAATATAATACAAAATATCTCCCATTGCCTTGAATGTAACCTGTGTCTCAAAGGAAAAATTGGGAATTTTATCCTGTCATACAGAAATATTGAGAGGTTTTATTTTTGGGTATATGAAACAAATCATCGGTCCATATATTTTAAACAGGATTTTTGTGTATCTTATGATGAGAGTGCAATCATTTATTTGCTACCTTTTTTTGATGAACTATCACTACAATAAATGGCTTTTGTGAACAGAGATCAAGAATCCCTTCAGTTCCATTTTCTAAAAAGAAGCCTCATCTACTAAGTGTACTCATTTCAATTTCATTACAATTCCTACATTTTGCTTTGAAACTGTTATCATGATCTGACCATACCTGGAACATAGCTAACATTTCCAATTCTTTAGAAATAAATTCACTCCACTTACACATAGCATGTAACTGTGCGCTGACTTCACAGGTAGACATAATTGGATTTATTTCTCTAAGAGTTTCTGTAAGTTTAGATTCCATAAATGAACTGTCTTAAATGTCTTTTAAAAACATTTAAACATATTAGAGGTTGAGCAACTGGAGTACATATGAAAAATAAAAAATAGAAATTACAAGGAAAACAGTTACTTTTATTTCAGCCATTTGCTGTTGGGGTTTAAAAGTCTACAACTACATGAAGCTGTGGGTGATTTTTCTGCTGAAGATAATGGGTCTGACATTATAGTCAGGCAAATATAACTGTGCAACCTCTTTATTTTGTAGAGAGTGTATTCCTCTGATCTATCCCAAAGGTGACAGACAATAAAAGCAATTATACTATGTTAATTCAAATATTTACTCATCACATAAGTTCAGAAAACACTTTGCAAAATGCTGAAACCTTCTAACTCCTACTACCTTTCTATTCCACTTGCACACATCTTCTATTTGATGAAGTTCACCCCATCTCTCACTGGTTTATCAGAATTTTTTATTCTTCCTAACCTTCACTGATTGTATGCTCTGTTTTCTGTTACTTTAGTTTCCTTTTTTTTTTTCCTCAGCACTGTTATTAAATCTTTGCCACTCAGATCCTTCAGTTTTTCATTTGTAGACCACATCTCTCTAGGTCAGCCAGCAACAGGCATTAGCATCCTTCGACATTCTTTAATTATTGTGCTGAAAGTAGGCTAGAAATCTTTGGACCAAATTGAGCAGTGTTTCAAATTATAAAGAAAGACCTGAATCTGTGGATTTAGATCAATGCAATACTTCTGCATCATATCTCTTCTATAGAGGTGTGAGAAATTACTGCCTCAAATTTGTGATTAATAAATGCAGCTCACAGCTTTGTTCTTGCTTGGGATTATATAATGCAGCCCAGAGAGAAAGGCAGTTTTATTCCTCCCTCTGCTGCCAGTTCCTTCCCAGTTGTGCATTACAGAAATGAGAATACTTCTTGATTTTTACCACTGTAAACCAGATCTAGGTTGAATTTATAATGCCATTATAAAGTTCCAAACTACCCTTCAGTACTTCATTTTTTCCCTCTAAATTTAGAAGGAGATTTTGATTCTAGAAGCATTTAAAGTGTTCATATGGGGTTAGAATGGATAACAAGTTTAGGGAGTACATCTGTAAAATTCTCCTTAAGTGATTCCACTGGACCAAAGAGAACAACTGAATTGAAAGATACTTCTAACAATCTAAACAATTTCAGCTTCACAATTTCAGCTTGGCTTTAAATGTCAAGGCTTTGTTCTTCTCTTGTAGAACAAGAGTATAAAAAGTGTGTTATCAAGATTTAGTCTTTAATTTCAGTTATGATTTACAATTCCTGCAGCAAGGGAGGATAAATTATTCCTCTGTGTTAGTTGCCTTTAATTTCTGGAAGTTGGGAGTTATTGTCTTACATCCTAGGGAAATAAAGCTGTATTTTGAGCCTGTTTTTATGAAAATCAGTAGGCAATTTACTTTTTAACTCCTCTGCATATAGCAAAACACAAAACAGAAAACAGGCAAAGGATTAGATCTTGAAATTAAAAAAGAGAGAAAAAATAAAGAGTTTGCATTGGGTAAAAGGGACATATATAATGCAAGCAGGAAAAGTTTTGCTAGAGATTCAGGCTTTGACAGCAAATTTGTACACACTGTATGGAAGGCTCCACCATACAAAATCTATTTCCTTAGCATTGCCAGATATGAAGCACACACGCTCTTTAAAAAATTATACTTTACAGTGGAACTAACTGAGACAAAGACACTATAGAACTTGTAAGGAAATTATTAAAAACTTATGCTTCACTTTTTCCTTTTTTTTTTTTTAACAGAACAATAGTTTTATCTTCAACTAGAAAGCTACATTATTATGGTCTAATGTTTTCTGCTACTGGTTGTTTCAATAATATTTTCTAGAAGACACTCAATAAGCACTCTGATGCCTAAAAGTAAGTTCTTAGTTATGCAAGCACCTTAAATTTGCACAAAACAGTGCTACATCCAAGAGGCAGCCCTCTTCTCACCCCAGCCCTTCTTTTCCACCTCCATGCCTCTACCTCCATTGGGCTGGCAGTACTATTTGATCAAACATGGACCAAATTGCTAAGTAATCTGGAAATTAAATGTTTGAACCTGAGTCCATTTTCTGAGTCAGTTCACTGTATCTCCACCATAGTGCCTGGGGAGCTACAGCTCAAGGCAGGAGCATCACTCATTTAAGAAGCTGCAGTGCCAGAAGGGTAGGAGGTGCTTGCAGGGTCTGGAAAACACTGGGTGTCAGATAAACAATATTTATATAGAGGAACACCCCAGCAAGGTGGCTGTGAGTACAAGGGTGGTATGTCAGACCCTCAGTCTGAACTAGTGGTACCTGACCATTCTAAGGTGATTACTGTGGAACTATTTGAGCTCCTCTGCACTAAGTGCCACAGGTCTGTAGGAGTTTATGAGGTTTTGCTAAAGAGAGGAACCAAGCTGGCTGTCAAATCCCCACAGCACTGCTCAGTGTGGTAAGAAACACCAGAGTCAGCTCCTGCATGCATCCAGGGGTTCTGCTTGAACCCTAATTTACCTGGTTGGGCTTACAGGCTGTCCTGCACATGCTGCAGCAGGCTGGGGATGTCTTTGGTCCATGGCATCCTCCCTGGCTGGGTCAGTGTGCACTCAGTGAGACTAATGTATCAACAGCTGCACACAGCTGTGCTTGCATGAATAATCCTGCCACAGCTGTGCTGGCCTCTCCCAGTGTCTCTGCATCTGTGGTACCATTCATCTGTCAGCTAAACAAACTGTCTGTGGATAACCAAGCACTGGCTGTGCACAGCAGAAAATGAACATATTTAGCACACTGCACTGTGATAGTGTAAGGACAATTGGTGATTAATGGGTAGGTCTTTGTGTCACTGAAATTAACAAATAAACTTCATTAGCACTGAATGCAATCATAACTGAAGGGGGTGGAGAAACAAAGTTTCCCTAAACTTAAGGTGTAGTGGAAGTTAACTAATCACCTGTGTAATAGGGTAGGAAAATTCAAACTGAAGTAGTGTTTGTTAAGGTTTGGTTTAGTAACAGGTGTAGTTGCAATGTCATCTGCAAGTGACAAAATCATGTCTGCATTTCTGAGGAGGAGACCTGTGCCATAAACTTTGCAAAACCTGGTAGTTAAGTAGCTCAGCACAGTGGAAAACAGAGCCTGTTTCCTCCTCTGGATGTCAGTGAATGGACTGAGCAAACTGATTTTAGGGGGGGACAATAGAGCAAAGCTTGTCAGAAATACAAAATCACCAATCATTTCTGGCTCAAACTGGACAATGTTGGGTTTCTAGAGCAGAACAGTTATTTGCAAAGTTCTGAGTGGGGAGGAGCTAAGCAAACAGGGCTGGTCCCAAGAGTGCCTGCAGGTGGCTTTGCAGCTAGAATTAAAAAAATATTCTGATGACAAACACACATGAGGGGCTATTTAGGTAGGAACAGAAAATTACCTGCTGTGTTTCAAAGAATAATGAGCTGAGTAAGGCAGGGGGTAAATAGTGTTGTCTGTTATCTGGATGACATGCTAATAACTGGGAAGATTTCAGATGAATATTTACAAAACCTAGAGGAGGCCTGAAAGAAATTGAAAAGATGTGACTGTAAAGCTAACAAAGTATAGTGTGCTAATTTCTGTTGAATTTTTCCTCCTCCCATGTAGCCAAGCCAGGTAGTGTAGCATATGGACAGAAAATTAAGGCTACATATCTTCCAAAAATTAAAATCCAGTATACATAGAATATAAATAGGGCCTTTAATGTTTCTTCAGGGTTGAGCTTTAGGGCCATGAGATGAACTAGAAGTTGCATGCTGTGGAGGGATAGCAGGAGGAGTCTGTTACATTGACAAAGTGTTGTATACTGTAGAATACATTGTGGAATTTTATTTTTTAAAGCATGGCTAGTTAGGTTTTATTTCTTAAGAGTAAGGGTTGCTTCAGATGTTAGATGTCCAAGGTACACCTTAGAATATTCTGCTGCTTAGATGGGACTGTGGAATAGTCATTCCAAATGTAGCAACTTTGGTGTGATATCTGTTCTTGAGGAAAAAAGTGAAATGGCTGTGGATCATATTGCATAAAATGTTTTTTGTGGAAGCAAAAAAGAAATTGAATAGTTCCATTTACATTAAAATGACACATTGTCCATGACAATAGCATGCTATTCCTTTCTTCCAGGAATGGAGCCACAGCTTCAGACACATATAAATCTAGGATTCAAAACATGCTAGATTCTCTTCCACAATATTAGCAAAAGGTGAGGGAAATTACTAAGAAAAGTATTCAGACTTGGAATTATTAAATTCCACACAGAAAAAGTTTTTTTATCTCACAACAAAATCACAAAGAGTAGGTAAAAATACTTCAAAGATGCACGGTCCCCATTTGGTGACAGTGAAGAGCCTGGATCTTACCAGATCATTTTAAAAGCTGCCAGAGAAATATGCTAATATGGAGTTTCTGTCCCAGCTTCCATTTGTTCAAGAAAAGTGTTCATTGACAATGAATTTCTTCACTTACTAAATGACCTCTTTATTGCAGTTATAAATACTGCCCTATAAATAGGAAAAGCCCCTGTACCAGTTAAGAAAATTACTTTTACATGCTCTGGCTAACTTCATCACATAACAAAAGGGAAACTTTATTCTTTCTGATTCAGGAGATTGAATTAACAATGGAAAATGCTGTCTGAGGACTAAATGTAATAATACCAATATATCTACAACAAGCATGCAAAATAGGTTTAAATGGGAAATAAAAATGAAGAAAGAAGTTAATTTAGAGAGCAGATGAAGAAATCAGTACATGTAAAAGGCAAGGAGCAGGTTTGGCAAGCCATCAGAAGATGACACAGTATTAACAGAACAGTTCATGTCACCTGTGACAGAAACCAAATGGCTGAACAGTGATTGCTCAAGGAAACACTGCAAAAATGGCCAAGCAATGGAGATATGATCTCTCAGTGCCCAGAACTTGAGGCCTGTGATACCAGACTATGCTATTTACACCTGAAAAATGTTTGGAGAGGTGTTTTATTCTTATAAAAGTCATGTCAGAGAAATGTCTATGATTTTATTCTGGATGAATTTCAGACATTATCCTAGCAGAATGCAATAAACTTTGAATGAGTTACCAAAGTAATTTGGGCAGATACATAAATAAGGTCAGAGGAAAAGTAGTTGGAGAAACCCACAAGGTGGAAGCCCAAATTTCTTGTTAGCACCAAGGTTCACCCTACCACCTCCAGCTCAAAAAACTTATTCAAAATTCTTATTTTACATTCCATTTCCTAAAACCAAAAGTCAGCCAAGACCACTTGAAAATGGTCAGTGTGCCATTCAAATGTGTGTTTCATAGCCTTGAGTCCACAGCAGCACAAAGCAGAGTAGGAGGAATAGAGAAAAGGTTTAGGGAATTTGTGGGTATATTAGGGAAATAGAGAAGATAAAGATGAAAAAAGGCCAGCTGTACTAGATAGCATCTTAGTTACATGGCATAAACCTGGAAGTAAATTGAAATGATCAGTTCTCATTGCCTGGAAAAAAAGAAGATAATAAGAGAAAGAACACTAAAACTTGAATAAAAAGGAGCCAGAAACAATTCCTCTAGGTGAAATTCTAATAAACTGAGAACCTTCAATTGTATTTGCTTGCCTTGACCATACAGCTCTAATCACAGAAAACTTTCAGACTTTCATGAGACCAGCATTATATTTTGATTGGTTTTGTATTGAAATTATTTACAAAATTTACAAGGAATCCTGTTCTGTAGATTTTCCTTTTCAGTAATGTGATACTGCTCCTAGTTCTATGGACTTGCCTATTTCCTTTTCTCAGAACAGGGCATTTTAAATTCATACATGGTTGAGAAGGTTTCAGTTTCAGCTATGATTTCAGTTTCTGCAGCAACAAAGGTTATGTTGCTCTTCGCTGCTGTTTTCCACTCTCTTGGCAGTGTTCTGCAGATGAAAAGTAATGTTCATTATATGCCTTTAGCAAGGAGTGCTGGAATTTCTGATTTCATATCCCAGCACATAGCAAAAATGTAACAGAAAGCTAGAAGGAATACACAGGGCCTCATACTATCATTTTGATGGTTGAATCACAAAACTATTTTACTCCAAATTATTTAAAAAAAAATAATAGTTTCTTTAAATTATTCTTTACACAGATCTTATTCAAGGACTTTAAGATATAAGTCAGCTGTGGGGAGCTTAAGCCATGGAAACCAGCTGTAACTTCACCTTCTTTGTTGAACTTATCCACCATAAAAAGAAATAACTTGCAACTAAGATTATGGAAAGATCCAGAATCCCCCATTGACAACTTCATGACTTCTAAACTAAGGGTGTTAGAACAATCCATTCTTTCAGTGTAAAAATTTGCACCCCCTCCTTACCTCCTTATGGTCTGCCTGGAGCAGGTAAAAGTTAAGTTACACATCCTTACATTCACCTCAGTGAACCTTAGCTGTTGTCTACAACAACAACTTGCAGAAAGAAGTGCCTGCCTGTAATTCAACAGCAATTGTTCTTTTTCCCCATAGAAATAGTTCCTGGTTCAGCAGACAGGCTAACAGGTGCATTCTTTTCACAGAGGAACATGCTCTCAGCAGTGCTCAGGCAGACAGGCAACTGGGCACAAAGCTGGAAACACTCAGGCACAGACAGAGCAAGTGCAGGCAAATGCAGCCTTGAGTTACTGGGGAAGAAGAAGATAAAGAGACTGAGGGGAGTTGAGGGGCATAGGTCACATCTCAGATCGGCTCCTACTATTTTTTTTTAACATTCTCAGCATGTTTCCAGTAAAAGGAGGAAGATAATTGAGTCATCCCAGCACCAACAGCATTTCCCATGGCCAGAGGAAGGAGTTACAGCACCACTGTATAATCCTGTGCAGCCTGTGACCCCTGCCCCTCAAACATGTGTGCACTCAGGGGAATGCACAGGCACAGGCTGGAGCAGCAGTATCAACCTGGATCTTTGCTGAATTGAGCTGCCTCACAAAGGCAGCTGAATGACCCTTCTGAAAATTCAATGGAAAGATTCATTTCATTCTTCTGAAGGTTCATTGGAAAGGAAATAGGGTGTTCTTTTAAAAGGGAGCAGGAAGGGGATGATGGGAGCACCTGGATGGAGGGGAGTAGAATGGTCCAGATGAAAGTAAGGGCAGATTCAGGGACCACCAGTGCAGTGCAGCCTGGGCTCTGCTCAGCCTTGAGCAGCAAGCAGTTTTATACCTCCTGAGCCTTACAGATCCCTGACCAGTAATGGCTTTTGAGGACAAAGGGAAGCAGGTGAGCCATTAATTTTGGCACCATCCATGTCCCAAGGTAGAAAGGGTGAATTTTTCATAATTCCATTTTCCTCAGGAAACCAAGTCTGTTGAAAGAAATTATGGAAGTACCTGCACAGACAGTTTGGGCAGCCTTTCACATATCTAAGGTTTAGAAAGAAAAAAAAAAAAAAAAAACACATGGAAATACCTACTCATGGCAGAAAAGCCAAGTATGTGAATAACAGAAAAGAGGTCTGCCAAATGAGCTTGCTCATCAGCAAATTACACATTTGACTGAATGCCGTGAGAGCCTAGCTCTCCTCAGAGTGACACTTTAGTGTCCATGTTTTTCTTTCAAATATCTGCTTTCATATCAAGTTAGTTCAGTATATCAGTCAAAAGAAAATATTTATTTCTGGCAGACCTACAAACCCAGTTTGAGATTTGAAAATCTAGTTGAAATCTCTTTGATTCATATTACATATATATTACATTACCTCTCTCTTTCTTTTGCTTCTCTCCTCATACTGAATAATTCTCATTACTCAGAGGATACTTTGTGTATCCCTCTGGTTTTCTGAAACAGGAAGAAAACAAATATATCTCTTCTTTTCCTCCCAAGGCCAGAGATGAAACTACTTTTCTCTGTTTATTTGCTTGTGTCTGTACATATTTATGTGATAAGGGGCAAATGTGTGTCTCGTGCATGTGTAAACAAATTATTGAGAGAAAATAAGCTGTGTTATCTTTTGTTCTGGAAGCTTTTAGAGTAATATAGATATTCTTATCTTGTGCAGAATAGGGCATGATAATGTCCATTATCCTCTGCAAGTTTTGTTGCCTGCACACATCAGCCTGTTGTTCTGTTGTTTCAGAGGACCATGAATGTTATCAAAGACAGCAGTGAGCACAGGGCATGCATTTTCCCAGAAGGCATGCTTTGAAATTTAAAAATTTTGTCAAATGTCCTGATGATAATTAATGGGAAGCCAGAATAGAGGAAACAAGGCAGTAGTTTAATGGAACAGAGGGCCAAAAAATCTATAACTCATACAAACCTGAGGCCAAACTGGAAAGTGTCAGCTCATAGTCAGGGTTGGAGACCATTTCTGCTGGTTCATTTGTGGTTGTCTGATCAGTAGGTGAGAGTTTATAGCATCTGTTCTATTTAGTGAGAGCTAATTTAGAGCTGAGTCTATAATGGCCTTTTGTTGTGATGAGTGGTTATCATCAAATGAGGTGTTGAAAACTCTCACTGCCATCCAGTTAAGGCAGGTTTCTGAGCCACAGAAAACAGCCCTGGCTGGTCTCCTGTCTTCCAAGACTAATTTTTATATGCATTGAATTGGACAGAAAAAAGGCTGTTTCAGTTTTTTCAGACTTTTTCTTCTTTCAAGACCCAGAGATCATAAGGCCACCCCATGTGAGGGTGTTGATCTCTGAGCTTTGTTCTCAGGGGCAGGGAAGCAACAAAGAGACAAGCTGCTCAGAAGTATTTGTCAAGCTGTTATTTAGCCAATAGTTTCAGTCATTCAGTCAGTCTGAAAATAATCTAGACCACTCTCCTATAGGATATTTCTGATCTATTTTTTGTTCATCTTAACCCTTTACATAAATGCTCACAGTTGTACCAGTTCTGAGCAAAATTGAGCAGAGCACAGTGAGAAGTGTCAGCACAGAGTTGTCTATTTGTCATCAGCTGCTGAAATGCAGGGCTGTGATATTCCAGATGCAAATTCACCAAGTGCTTTAGGGCCCATGGTCACTTCAGTGTACACGGTGTAAATAGTTATAAAAATGTCTTGAGCTAAAGCAAAGCTGAAAAAGGCCTAAAATTAAATGAAAAAAAAAAAAAAATCAGGGAATTCAGTAATTAATTTTAAAAAGCTACTCATGAATTGAGAACTGTTTCACATCATCTGCTTTATTTTAGAATCTCAGTAGGAAAGTAAGCCTGGAGCAATCAAAAGCAGGGTAAAAATTCACAAATGCTATTAGCCCAATCAGTATTTCAGCAGTCTCTGGCTGCTAAACTGTCCATAATTTGGGGGGCAGTGCAGTGTGGGGGGAAGGGTCAAATAAAAGGAAGAGAAACAGAAATGCAATGGAATATATCCGGAGTACGAATCTCATGGTACTTCAGCCCTAGGAGAGTGCTGAGAGTCCACCTGCTGTTAAGAGCTGCTGGCTCATTATGTAATCACAGAATTGTAGAAAAAAATGCTGTTGGAATTCATCTGGTCCAGTCTGCTCAAAACAGGGCTAACTTTGAAGTCAGGTCACAATGTTCATACCCTTTCCAGACAAATTCCAAACATATCCAAGGGCAAAGACTCCACAGCGTAGACATTGGTGGCCTTATGCCAGTTTCCCAATGTATCCCTTGCAGCAGGAAGTCCAAAATCAAACACAAGACACCAGAAGAGATTTTAGTTAGTCATCCAGAGTTAGATGTTAGTCATCCTGATGGCCCAACTCCTGGTGACAAAGCAATTTATATGTTTAAGAAGAACCTACTGCCAGATATGCAGGCTCCTCTCTGCAAAGGCTCTTTTGCCTGTAAAGAGCACAATAAAAAGACACAGTAATCTTTTCCTTGTCCTTTGACACTCAGTCACATACTCACACAATCAGCAGTGGGCTCCAATTTCCTTAATGCTCCTTCTTCAGCCAAAGTTCTGAGAGAGCAGTACAGAGGGAGTTTGGTACCACATTCCCATTGCTGCTATAAAGTCCCATTCCAGTGTTGTTGGGTTGTTGTTTCCAGTACCTTCCATGCCACAGAGGACAGCATGAATGTGTCCTAAAGAAGCATGTCCCATTTCACATGATAAGCACATGGTAGCCCCCTTGCAGAGACTTGAATAGCACTCTGTCCTCTCAAATTTTATATGACCTTTTGGTGAAAATGCTGCCTGGGTTTGCCAGATGCATTTGCTAGATGCTGTGTCTCTGTCCAAGGGACACATGAACTAATCCAACCTGCAGTCTCACCTTCTGCAGAATTCTGCCTTGCAAACCCTGCTGGCCCCAGAAGTCATCATGATATTCCTTACACCACAATGGGTGGCACATCTTTATTCCTACTGGATATGGCAGGAAGCTGTTAAGGTGCTCCAGAAGTCTCATTTGGTGTCTTTCAGCTTACATGGTTTTCCATATCTCAGGGGCTGGCTCTGGGTCCTTTTCATCAAATGAGTAGCAGTTACAGAGATTAGCATCTCAGATCTTGAAAGAAATTCCATTGCATTAGATTTTCAGGTTAAAATAGTTGTTCCATAAAGCTTAAGTGGTATTGGTTTTTACTATGGCATTGTTTGGAGGAAGAAATAATTTGAGCTGAGCACTAATGAACATACAGACTGCTCTTCTAAGTGAAGTGGTTCTTTATACTTTATTCTATTTTAAATGTAATTTTGGCAAGAAAAGGAATAAAAAGAAAGCATTTCAATGTCTGGAAACCACATCACTGACATATATAATTTTCTGTTGATTTTGCTAATATCAACTTGCAGAAACATTATTATTTTTTCTGCTTCAGTAAATATTCAGCCCTGGATTTAGCTGTTTTGTGTGGGTTGTAGTTGTTTGTTCAGGCTAATGGAGATTAGAGACCTGTGAAATGCTCAGTAAGATACCACAGAGCAGAGACTTTCCAGTCTGGTGTGTTAAATAGGTTTAAGCAGTTTCTCTATATTATTTAGTATATACTAATATAAAACATGATCATGAACTGATTTACATATTATTCTTTTAAAAATGTATAGGCACATAAAATCAAAAGGAAAGGGAGAAGAGACTGTGTATCTTAATAAACCAAATGAATGAAATATTGAAATATATATTCCATTGCTTAAGACAAAGTAATAATAAAAATTGCAATAAAAAAGAATATCTTTAGACTGGAAATGACCTGTCAACCTTGTCTGTAAGCCAAAAACAAAGTCAAAAGTATAATTTCAAACTCCAAAAAACAAAGATGTTTTATATTAAACTTCCTAAAATTCTGGCCAAATGTGATTAATACTCTTCCACATGAGCAAGTAAACATGTACTGACAGGTAAGCACAGTCAAACAAAGAGAAAAAAGTGCAAGTAAAATGTTCTGTGCATATAAAAGGAAAATACAAGTTTATTTCTCTGAGTATTTACTGATCTACTGAGAAGAAATGCTTTTGATTTGACATGTGGAAAGGGAGTATGAGAAACTTCTAAAGAACACAATCACAGGCTTCTGTGATTCATTGCTTCTGAGAACACAAATGTATGGGCTGAAATCATCTCTTCTGCTTTTCAGCTCTCCATAGTTAAAGCACTTGACTTTGCCTAGGCTTTCAGATGATGATGAGAATGATGTTACCCTGAAGTCTTTGGAAATGGGTCAACTGTGCATTAAGAACTGAGAGCTCTCTGATTCAGGTTCCTCCAATAGCATTCTGGAGGAAGGTGAGGAGAATTCATGAGAAGGACTATGCAACCATGAATTATGTGTCCCACCATTCTTACTACTGAAAGGATATTCCTATCCCAAACAACACTCAAAACTCAGACAAGTAACAATATATAATTTAACTTCTATTTCATTTTCATCTCCTGTCTCTATAAGTTCTGCTAAGGTTTTTGGAGCATAGACACTGCCTATAAATATACATACTCTGTCTATAAATGAACATTAGTAGCATTGTATTGGTAATAAATCCTCATCATCACCAGGGAGCTTTTTTGTTACAGTACTGAAAGACAACAGTTTGTCTTTCAATTTAAGTTCATTATTTATTTTTTTTTCTGTGTTACTACCTATTGATTCCAGTGGGGATGCATTGGTGCACATGAGGTCAGAATTTTGTCCATGGTGTTCACAAAGTCAACAGTTTTCTGTTCAAAAAGTGAAAGTCTTCTTCACAAAAAAAAAGAAACTTTTTGTTTCACCACCTTGAAATATGTCTTCATTAAAGGCCTCTATTTTGGTTCCCTGTCAAAATGATTACAAAACTTTACTTAATAAATGACATGTTTTTATATTAGAAGTCAAAGGAAACTATGTCTCTGGAGTTTAAAAGACACTCATTACACAAACTTGTATTTGTTGATCATTAAGGAATTATTCTTCCAGAAAAAATCAGCTCAAAAGTAGTTTCTTATAATACTTACAAACCATTTTTTACATTTAAATCCTGAAAACTCATGTGCAGATTGTTTTTGAAGAAAACAGGTTGTTATCAGTAGTTTTAGCCCTAATCCACCTCCAGTCAATTTGAAAGAGTATTATGGGGTCTAATCCTGCTCCTACTAATTCAGTGAATAAGCTCAGAGAGAACATGCAAGGACAAACACATTGCAGGGAAAATATCCCTCTCTTTCTTCTTAAGGTCCTCTTGCCCTCCTGTACTGCAGATAAGATCTGGAATGGGGGTTTAGGGCATTATTTATAGAAAATTAACAAAAAAGTCTATGTTAGACTTCCATGACTGCTACCCTGAGACCTTGACAGACTCGAGCACCAAAAATAGCATCCATGACTCTCTAACAATAGGATTTTTACTCCTACAAAGCAAAACTGTTTGTCTGCAGAAGAAAGAGAGAAATATTTTAATGAAGTCTCCTCTGCTAAGTGTTCTTTTTTTATGGTGCCACTTGGCCTTTGGCAAGAGCTACCCTGTAGCCCTAATGCACTTCTTGCATAACAACTCAGCTTTGTAGAAAGGGCTAGATATAATGCAGTACATGACCTCCACAAATTCATCCCTTTTATGGGAACAGAATAAAATAAGTATCAATGTAATTACTTCTGACATGTCTAAAAGATTTTTGGAAGAACAACAGAATTTATTACACTTGTTGGTTTATGTCACATTCTGATTTATTTTTCAAGTAATATGTTATATAGGTTTATAAACTACTTAAGGTGGAGGGGTTTTTTAAAGGATTAAGTAAATCTGCTCAATCCCTTATCTACAAGCTAAAATGCATCAATTACTTGGACTGTCACAAAGTTTTGATTGTCTTTAGTGTTTCTCCAGTACTATTTAAGGCTTATTCCTCTTATTGCAGCAAACATTTGTACTAACAGGAATTTGGCTCTACTATGTCATAACCACACTTTGATGAGCTCTGTGTTTCAGGAAATCTATCCCCCCTGGCTGCTTTTGTTTGCTCATTTTTCATAGTTTCATAATTATTATGTCAGAAGGATAGAATGGATGCAGAAGAGCTGAGTCACTGTTTTATAGCCACCAGCAGCCACACCCTAAAATCTGGTCCATATTGTCCACTGAGGGTCACAGAGTGTCCCCTCTCCCTGGGGGATGCCAGCAGCAGTGAGCAGAGATATGCTGGAGGTGCAGCCACTGGATTGCATGTCTGCTCTGCCCACCCTGTGAGCTGGTGGATGAGATCCAGTCCTGGTCTGGGGTCTGTGCCAGACCACATCGATCTCAGGCTGATAAATCACTTTAAAAGGTGACCAGCACATCCACCTAACCTTCACAGCACTTAAACACTGAGCAGGAGGACCACATGCAGGGCTGTCCACATAGGCAGGTGTATAATCCCTGAGGAATAGGAACTGTGCCCCAGACACCTCTTTCTTCTTCCCCTCAGGCCCTTTGCTCTTCTCTGTGGGATTATTCTCATGGCACACTTATGGTGACACACATATTTCAATGAACAGGATCCCAAAGCCTTTAAGCCATGATCCTACAAACTAAAATTTGAGTTCCACTGACTGGACAGTAGTTCTTATGACTGGGAGGATCAGAGATTAGGAAACAGATGGAACCTTTTCAGGCTGGAGAAGGGAGGGGGGAAAACAAAAGTGGAATAATATAAAATCAGAGAGAAAAAGTACTGCTCAGCCACATTCTGAATTATTGGCAGAGATGGAAATTGCTGCATTACTCCCTAAGAAGCTTCTATTAATTTTATTTTTATTTTCTTTCCTATGAGAGTTGACCTCCTGTAGACTTTTTCTCCAGTCCTTCCAACACTTTCTGAAGAGGAACAGGCAGTGATATACCTGCATGCCTATTTATTAAAGACAAAATGTTGATAATAGAACATAGAGATCTTCTAGATCCTAAGGCAAATGCATTTGGTGGTTAATGCTGATGAGCACATTAAGGAAGGAAAGGCCTGGAGAGGAAGAGCTTGAATTTCTGACTTATGAGCCTGTAATAGCACAGTTTTGAGTAAAAAAGAAAGGTAATGTCTCCTAATATTTATAACCAAAATTTGCTCTGCTTTGAAAGCAATTAAATGTAATTTAGTGGCTTTTTAGGTGTTTCACACCCAGAACTGATCTGTCCTCTCCAGCACAAGTAACTCTGAGATCTCACATCCTAAAGTTTACCAGCAGGGTGAAAGATGATTTAAAAGCACCAGAGAAAAGCCAGAAAATATGACAGAAGTCACAGATCAGATTCTTGACTAATCATGCTCTTTCTATGGAAAGTATTATTAGTTCAAGTTTTGTAGTGCTAGAAGAAATCCTGTGTATGGAAATTAAAAGAACAAGATTGCTGTGATCTTGGAAGTGGCTGTGACAGTGGAGCAGATTCATGTTCTTCCCATAAGAAGAATCCTGCCACTGTAGCTAGGGGTGAAAGACAGCATCAAAGAGAACCTCTGGTCTGTACCAGGTGGAGTTAAGCAGGGTACAAGAGACCAGCACAGTTGTGAGACCACAGTATATTCTGCAAAAGCATGAGAGATCTCTTGCAGAAAATAAAAATTATTATGAATCATGCTAATCACCTCATTAAGTAATGTGCCTTATTATCACAAGAAGGAGAATTACTATCAGCATTGATGGGGCCTCCTCTCCAATCAGATACAGATTGTGAGTCAGATCACAAGCATCAAATACTTTGAGCTGAAAGTGGATGCTCAAAAAAGCCCTCTGGCATAGGTGAAACTGTAGTTGCAAGTAATGAGGTTAGAATACAGCCCTAATCAGTCACTGGAAACTCTACTGCACTTGAAATACTACTTTTGAAGACCCTACTTTTAAAGAAAATTCAACATCTATGATTTTTACTGTGTTGAATCTCTGGGCTATAAGTTGGTTTAAGAGTCCTTGCAATCATGAGACACCAAGTGCCATTTCCCACAGGAGAACAGGAGTCACTTCTGGAGATAAGTGTGTGCAATACAGCACAACATCCACAGCAGAGATGTGAAGCCATGCCTGTCACTCTGTACCATGTAGCAGCTCGAGGCCAGCAGGTCATTTCTTCACTCATTCCCTGGACACACAAATTCTGTACAGAGGTGGAAATCCATGGGAACCCAGGGGGCAGCTGTCAGGTGGCTCATGGGGAAGGAGTGCTTTGAGGTGTGTGCTCTGTTTGCACCAGGAGTGCAGTGTTAGCACTCTTCTCCCAGGACTCCTGCTCAAGTGCCAAAGTTGTGCAGTTATAATGTGAGAATACAATACAGTAACAAAGTCAAGGAGAAAAGGAAGGAGAACAGTGCTCAACACACTGAAAACAACAAACCTGACAGCAGAAAAGGACAGAACACCTGCTATATAAAGGTCTCTAGAAAGTGATTTATACTGGGTGAGAAGCAAAACTAATTGAAAATGCATAAAAAAGGAGAGGGTTTGGAATTGCTCATTAAACCGTGTCTGTTGTTGTAGAGATAAAAGAAACACAGTTTGAACCAAAAGGCTGAGTAGAAATTTAAAACCCAAGGACAAAATTTACAGTGAATGGCACAGGAAAATTAAGCATGAGAACTGCCAGATATTGGTTAGAGTTCCCAATGGATTTTGACATATCGAAAGATAAATACATCAAATATAGTTATACTTGGAGACAGGTAAAGACTAGTAGGTTATTCTTTGAAGCTGCTGTGGATGTTGAGGTCAAGCTGGGGAGAGTGGCTCAGCAAATAATCTTTCAGCTGTGGCAAGAGCACTAGTCAGGAGGACCTTTACTTTCTTGTTATTGTTTACATCTAGGGGTCCAGAAACACAGCCTGCAGGGCCAAGATAAATGATCTGCAATATATTGCTTTTATAGTGCTCTCAACTGACCATGTAATTCTAAAGGTTTGCAGTAGTTCAGAGCAAACTGGTTCATAGTTCAAAATGCTCAGGAATCTCTGATTTGGGTAATTCACTGCAGAGGGTGGATAAGCAGAAGGAGCCCTTATTTGCAGCACAGGAATCTCTGCTGAAAGAACAACTTTTGTAGTGCTTTCAGGCTGATGTCTGACACACCACAGCATTTCTCTGAGCATGACACACAACCTTTGGAAAGGCAAAGAATTACAGCAGAGGCATAATATTAATGATTCAGAAAGTCTTGTGTCACAACCCTGAGCACTGCAGTGTCTAATTACCAGGCATAACGGTTTGCACACAGGCTGTGCCAAATAATGACAAGAGAATTAGACACCTAAAAATGGAGTTTGCCCTCTGGGGAAGGTCAGTGTAAGCCAATTGGTGGGAAAAAAGCCAAAGTAGTGCTGTGAGACTGAATTCTTAGTCCCTCACAGAAACTAGATCGATGCTACAAGGAGGGCTGCATTCTGTAGAAAAATATAAGGAGCCATCATCTTAAGTGAAACAGGGTTGTCTTTCAAAACCTGAAGAAGGGAGAGATAGAATAAAGCTTTCCTTCCAAAAGCTGAGGAAAAATGCAGGTGGTCCTTCTGAGTTCCAGCCTTGATGTTCAGTGCAGTCAAACCATCTGTTGGATAGCTGGGATCAAAAGGTTTTCATGAGGGATTGGACCTTTCATGAAAGCTCCAGTCTCCAGAGACATTACTCACTTTTGACAGATAGTGTTTTCTTCATGTTGAAACTCAAAAATGAAAATTAATTGGAAAAAAAATTACCAAGACTTCTTGTAGCTATGGTTTGATTATTCAATTAAACCAGGCTTGGGCTGTTGAACGTTTATAAGCATTTTATGAAATACAGGCTGCACAGGAAGAGATTGAGAAAATCCCTTTTCAGCATTCCCTGTTGCATGATTTCTTGGCAACACATGTAGGGAATATGTATTTGCATCACTCTGGGAAAAGAAGTCTCATGCGACTTTCCAAAATCCTTCTGTTTACCACTGGCATCTGACAAATTTTCTACAAAGCTTCAGACTTTTTAATGAATACTGAAACTTCACAGAGTTTGCATTTTAAAATGTAATGAAATTACATTTAGGGGTCCAGAAGCTCCATTTCTGAGCAACCCATGAGAAAATTCAAGGCTTATGAGCAATCTCTAAAAAGGTGAATTTTGAAAACAAAGTTTTTAAATGTTGTATATAAGAGAGAGGGAAACATTTCTTTAAAATGGAAAAGAAGAATAGAAAATTTATTTCTTTGCTACTTGTGAAAAGAATAGTAGTGGTCAGCATTATGAAGCTTTATGCCTGAATGACTGAGAGGATTGGTAGTGAAATACAGAACCTCTCAGTCATGGGACATGAATTCAGATAGGAATGGGGTTAGTAGTGACAGAAAGTCATTACTGTGTCATTGCAGTGTGCTAATGTTCGGAGATTCATTGGTGGCTTGAGTCCAATTACCAGCACACAAGAGGTCACATTACAAAATGCAATAGCAGAGCTGGCAGAGGCAGACCCATTTCTGTTCTCTAACATGCTGCTACATTGCCAACTCCAAGACATACATTCAAATTTGTGTCCAGACTCAGAGACAGTGTGGTTAAGCAGTCAAGTTCCACACTGCACAATCTGGTGAAGAGAGGACATCTGAAACCATCGATTCAATAATTCGATTTTTAGTTGTATTAGTTGCAAATTTCCCTATTTAAATGACAAATACTGTGCAGCACCAAGCTTTTCCAGCCTGCAGAGGCAGTGGCTGCTGGCTGGGAGGGTGAGGGTTAAGCTGTCCCTGGGCAGAGAGCTCATACAGGCTCTTGGCTTCTTTGAAAGAAAGGGGATATAACTTTGCTCAGCTGAAGCTGATTGCTCTGCCAGGCTATAGCATCACCTCCTTCTTTCAAGGCTTGGAGTGATTTAGCACTGATGGAAAGCTGAATTGTGCAGAGCCTTGAGAAGAGGCTTTTGTTTTGCTAGACTAGAAGTACATGAGTTGTTTTGATTCCCCTGAACTTACCTGAGCAAGTTCAGAAATCTCTGGAAATTGAAAAAGAGGAAAAAAAGATTGTTAGAGCAAGATAAAAATTAGTAAATGGGCCATTGAAGCTGATATGTTTTCTCAACTATATTCTAAATATGAGGACATGAAAAATGTCATAAAAAGGAGAGAGTTTAATTTCTAATGCAAAATAGCAGTAGATATTCTCAAAAAAATTACTCTCTTGACTTCTAGCTAGAAAGAGACACTAAGACTGGACTGGGATAAATCTTTTAGTGCACAAAAGATTTACAATGGAATTATTATTACTTTACAGGGAAGGTTCTTAGTCTTACCTAAGTGTGTATGTTTAATATAAAATGTAGATTGTATAATATATAATGATATATCTTGTATCATTTATTATATGTGTTTGTGTGCGTGTATAAAAATATATGAGTACTTTTTACACTTGGTTGAACAGATTTCAAGTAGGCATTAGAGAAATAAGTGAAGTATTCAATATTTGGCAGAGATCCCTAGAGACTTAGGCCAGTAGCTGTGTCACACTGACAAAAGCTATTTCATGTTTTTCAGCTCTGCCTGAAGGAATATAAAAATAATACAGATCCATTGGTGGTTGTGTTGGCAAGCAAAAATTAGCTTGGCCTAATTGGCCAATGCTGAATGTGACACAAAAGCCTGTTTTCAAGGGAGGTGAAAATATGTGAAGCAAAACAAGTGATAAATAGAAAGATGGGAGGATGACTATTTTTAAAGAGAAAGCAATAATTCTATTTATTATTTCAAAAACATTTAAAAATATTTCTTCTATCAGTATTTTAACATACTAAGCTTGTGCTGTCTAATGGGACAAAATATATGGAAGAAGACCCAGAATGGTTTTAAGTTGGAAGGTGTGCCAATGAGCAAAAGCAAACCCGTACTGCAGTCTGGGAGCTTCACAGAATCACAGGATAACCAGGGTTGGAAGAAACCTTCCAGATCATCTAGTCCAACCTGGCACCACTGTAACCACTCCTAAACCATATCCCCAAATGCCACACCCAGACTCTTCTTGAACACTTCCAGATATGGTCACTCTGCCACCTCTCTGGGCAACTTATTCCAGTGCCTAACCACCCTTTTCAGAGGTTTGTTTTTTGTTTTTTTTTTAAATATCTAATCTGAACCTCCTCCGGTGCAGGGCGAGGTCGTTTCCTCTCATCCTTCCTTGAGGCACGGCAGGAGAAACCAGCTCCCGTCTGGCTGCAGCTTCCTTGAAGGTGGTTGTAGGGAGCAATGTCCCCTCTGAGCCTCCTCCCTCTAGACTAACCAGCCCCAGCTCCCCCAGCCCCTCCTCATTAGAATGTGCTCCAGCCCCTTCACCACCTTCTTTGCTCCATCTCTGACTTGCTCCAGCACCCCAATGTCATTCCTGAGCTGGGGAGCTCAGAACTGGGCACAGGTGTGGCCTCACCAGGGCTGAGTATGGACAGACAGCCCTTTCCCTCCTGGCCACACCACTTCTGATACGAGCCAGGATGCCACTGCTCTTCTTAGGAATCTCCTTTGCAGCCAGCTGTAGCCACCAACAGCAAATCCTTTTCTGGATTTTCCAGCCCCTCTGCCCCCAGCCTGTAGCTCTGCATGGGGTTGTTGTGGTCAAAGCTCAGGACCATACACTTAGCCTTTTTGAACCACACTCCTTGCACACACACCTTTGAACAAATGCCCCAGTGCCCTGAAATCTATTTTTAATACTTCAGAACTAATTTCTTCAATCTCATCGCAGACCTGATGAGTAAGAGAGGGTAACAGTGAGAGGGTTGTAACAGATATGGGAATTTCCTGATAATATCCCTCACCTGGGCCCCAAGGAGGTAGCAAACTTCCCTGTGGGATGGGTCCTGCTGGAAAAAATAAACAAAAAAAAAAACAAAAAAAAAAAAACAGGAATTGCAAATTTGCTGGGAATCATCCCTACCTAGATCTTGATCTGCCCATTAGAGTGCTGAACAGCATGAAGGCCAGCATGGCTAAAACCTCTTGTCAGTCAGAGTTTTACTCGAACATGGGAGCAGCTGGGTTTCATTCCCAAGTGCAATCAGCTCACAGATCTCAGTGCTGTGCCCAGTAGCTGTCACAAAATGAGGCATGGCTGTCCTTGCAAACTTTCACAGTGCTTTTTAGTGTTTATGTGATTTATACTTGGAGCAGTTTAACCTGATGGCTAATATATACTCAAGAGAAATTTAGGATTGGATTGGCAGATCAATGCTTTGTTTTGAATTTCCTGCTATTTAGCACAACTATTGAAACTAAAAGGAAAAATGTAGGCAAAATGAATTACATAAAATTTTCAGCAATACTTTTGGGATGAGCACTGGGCCCAGAATACACCTAACCATACAACTAATAGGAAAACTCTGTTGGAAGAAGCTGGCACATCAAAACATACCCTAGGCTTCAGAAAGTGCATTTGAATCTGCACCAAAATCTGTTCTTCACAGCTCAATCCTAATTTTAGTCATGATGCTGAAAAATTTTGCCAAACTGTGTTCCTAGAAGGACTCAGGATTGTGTTGGGTTGTCATTTTCCATGTGCTCATGAGGTGTCTGAGGGAACAGAAGGCATTGCCCATCTTTGACCTTTGAAGTGAAGAATGGCTGGAGATGGTGCTACTTTTGAAGGTGAGGCTTTTAACAGCCAGATGTTCATGTTGCTTGCAATCAATGTCTCAGACAGGAACTGCTGGAAATTCTTTATAATCTATTTTATTTGTATACATTTATTTAAAATGATGAGCCTTTGGGATTGGCGTGCATTCATCCTGGTTCATATTTGCTCATTTGTTCAAGACATATAAAACACGATCTCTTAACATTATACTGCTTTTTAACCCAGTTCTCCCAAAAAGGGATTTTCTGAAAGAACAAAAGGAAAAGAAAAAAACACCCAAAGAAACCCAAAAATAAAAAAATCATATCCATAGGACGAAGATACATTCCCTTTAACCTAAAGGTTGGTACAAATCTAGGGGTGAATTTTCTTTGTCTGGTTTGCACAGGTGCTGGCTGAGCTATGCCATTTCAATGATTATTTTGTACAAATTGTGTGATGACAGTCATCAAAACACCCATGCTATGCCAGAAGCCCAACAGCTCCCTTTCCTCTCTCAGTGACAGATATCTGGGAAGCAAGGCAAATTTTATCAGCTCCCACCAATAAAGATTTGGACAGAGAAATAATGAGAGTGGGAAATCTCACATTGTGAATAATAATGGCTCACTGTCCAAGTTGGGACCAGAAATAGGAGCTATCCTGTACTGATCTGTACCCCTTTTTAGGAAACAGTGTGCAGTTCTGGTCTTGTTTTCCTGTAAACAGTGTAAAAAACATAGAGGAGATTCAAAAAACGGCAAAAAGTATGATCAAATATAGGGAGCAGATTCTGTAGGAACAGAGCAGGATTTGTCAGCCTAGGAAAGAGATAAAGCAAGTAGGTATGAAAGAGGCAGGAGGAGGGTGGCTGGAGAATATCACCAGATGCTTTTTTGAATACAAGAACCTGGTTGGGGGCATCACATGGAACAAGGAACTGCAGCCAGGAGAGTCAAAAGGACACTCACCAAGGAACTGCCAGTGCTGTGAATGCCAGAAATGTGCACAGATTTAGAGGATCAAAATAAAGCCCATGGAAATGCAACCCTCTCTCTAACAACACATCTAACAATCACTAACTTAAAAAAAAAAAAAAAAAAAAAAAAAAAAAAGAATTCTAGTTGGTACTTCTTCAGTTATTTGTAAGTGATTGAAGGATGGAAGATCATTCAATGATGTTATCATGTATATTTACCTGATTATTTTTCTCTATATGTCTGTTTGCTTCAAGTTAAATTCTGGAGACTGAATGTTAGGGTAGATGAAGTTTCAGTCTGAAAGTCTGAACTATTACTGGCTTTTTTTTTTTTTTCATTTATAAGCTATAAAAGATCTGGTCAGTTCATCCTATTTATGTGTTTTTGTGTGTGGATTCATGTTCTGGCAAAAGAACTGTTAGAAAATTAGATCCTAACTAAGTAATATGAGTCATTGATTTTTAGGAGCAAAGATGCTGGAACATTTTCCCTTTTTGAAGTAAGCCAGAATTACAGGAGCAAAGATCAAATTGTCTTTTTTTTTTTTTTTCCTCCCTCTTACTTACTTTTGACTTCACATATAATAGAATTGTATGTCGGCATCAGGCCCCAGAAAATGCACATTTGAGTGACACCAGAAAAGTATATTCTTCCTGGAATCCTTTGGGCCATCTTTAAAATAACATCTGGCTAAGCATTTATTCTCCACTCATCACCATGGTATCTTAATGTCTTAGAATTCTAAAATAATACAACAAAGTAATAAATTAATTCAATGTTAATCAGATACAGTATTATTCTTAGAAGTAAAGATAATTTTAAGAAACTAAGTCATTTCTACTTACATCTGACTCATTCTTTCAAACCTGGCTCATTTCACATTCACATACAGTAGTGTTTTAAAAACAGAATTAGCACCCAAATTGTAACTGTACAGGCTGAATCCTTAAGGCAACACAGCTGAAATGCTTATTTAGAAATTCCACTTAAAATTATTACCACTAGCAATTTATATTATCTGTTGTTGGATATAATGTTGAAATAAATGGCTAATTAGTGTCAACTCACCAGCATTTAGTTACCAAGCAGCTTGAAGGCTCTAGGGAACAGCTTTATAACAATCTACAGCATTCTCTTTAGACAAGGAGCCCATTTAGCAATTGTCAAATGTAATTTGACATGTCTGCAGTATTGCTTTATGCATATAACTACTTTTTGTACTCTTAGAATGGTTAGCTTCCATATTTTTACTGATGGTCTTTTTTAAAGTGATCTCAAAGTTAAGTGGTTAACTGATATTTGCTCCCTTGCAATGTACCTGCTTGTCCCAGAGCTAGTCTGCAGGTTCTGAAGGGAGCTGGGGGAGATTGGTTTGTTCACATGCCCATGGGAACACAAAGGCAGGAGTCACTCATCCTTTGCAGAGTGTGTGGCAGTCTAGCTGGTGAATTTTATTGCTGACCTACAGTCCTCCATCCTCTAAGCTAAGCAAAAAGTCCCAGTGAATAACATGGCAGATCTCTCAGGAGAGCATCTCCATCACAAAAACCACTGCTGGGAGACTCAGCTCTGAGTTACATCATGGGACATGATGTCTACATCACTTTAAACAAATGTGGGGTTTGGAAGCACAAGCTCCCTCTGCAGAGACCTTCTGAAATGGTTGTCACAGTGTCAGTGTTGCCTTCAGGAGGTGGCTTGGACTGTGGCAGGGCCACAGACAGAGCACCTGCCTTGCCACAGAATCCTGGCTCTGTGTGAAGGGCTGTGCAAAGCTCCCCTTGCCTGAAAACTCCAAAGAAGGCACATGCTAACCTCTGCTTGTGGGTGATGGCCAGTGTGCTCTGACACCCACCGTGACTTGGGAAACACTTGGAAAGGCAGCTGGCCAGTTTTACATCAAGAAGGGTTTTAGTGCTATGTTGCTTTTCTTATCCTTATGAAAGGTTGGATCCATTCAGAAACATCTTTTTTCTAAAACCAAACATTCTTATTTTTGCTTCTGAAGTCTGGGGGAAAAAAACAAACAGAAATGCCATCTCAGTAGTATGTCTATGACTGTAATGCTGCTGTTGGGAGTCATCTGAGCTGTACCTCAGCTTAAAAATTCCCCATGCAGAATGGAGCAGTCATCACACTTCTGTCATGATTTACTCAGGAACAGGTAGCATAATAAGTTTTCTTATTCAGTGGGGGAGAGATGACAACAAAAGGTATCTTTTATCTCTTTGAATTTAATACTTTATGGTAAAGGAAAACAGAAGTAATTTGCTTATCTGATACTTGGTCTGGATTACAAGAAGCTAGGAGTGTTTCCTTGGCCAAGCCTTTTAACTTTTCCATGCAAAAGCTCAGTTTTTGCACCTCCAAGTACTAAAGTCCACCTGTGCAAATGTTTAAGCAAAAACCCTGGTGCACATACAGACAAAACAAAACAAAGCAAAACAAAAAAGAAAACAAAACAAAACAAAAACTACAACCCTCCTCCCTCTCAAATCTGACTTTTATTAGAAATTCTGTATTTCAGGAACTGCTAACCCAGCTGGGTGCAGGGGCAGTATTTTAATTCTCTTGCACTGCAGAACCCAGGGAGCACTACCACTTCTGAGAAGATGTGGTTTTCATCATTCATGAATGATCATGCTGGCCAGCACTTGAAGGAAGATTTGTGGACCCAGAGGGGACCATGTCCATCACAACTAGGCAGAAGACAGAGCAGCAGAGGGCCCTGCACAGCAGTAAAAACAGGAAGATTATTTGCAATTCCATGCAGAATCTCCCAGGCTGGATAAAATTTGAAGTAATATATGTAATGTTGTTCTGCAACCCACACAACCAGCAACATTTTGCATTATTAGAAATTGCTTTTCCAAAATCATTAGGCTACTTTCAGACCTGGCCAAAACCAGCACAGTAAGTGAGATTCACGATGATTATTGTTTGGTAGTGTCAGAGAGGATGGGAATTGCTTTTCCTGCCTACTCTTCTGTTCCAGGATGTGAATGTGTGCCCAAGTGGGTGGCTGGCAGCCTAAACTCATGGGCCAGTGAGCAGCTGTATAATCTTCTCTGAGAGTCTCACCACAGCAGCCTCTGGGGCTTTTCCTGGAGGAGAGGAAAAGAGCCATTAGCTGAGACAGGAGCCAAGAGAGCAGATGCATCATCATCCTCCCACCCAAGTGGGTAAAGCACCGACCCTGTGCAGAGCAGCACAGGATAGCCCTTGCCCTGGAAAGGCAGGGCTCTGTTCTTTTAAACAAATCCCATGCAGAAATCTTGATCTCTGCCTGGATGTCCCACTGAATCTACTGGGAAATGTGATTTGTCCCCCACACGTGAAAAAATATGAGCTGTGCTGGTTTCTACAAAGATTGTTTAGTTTCCATGGATCTCGTACTATTTTTTCCATTGTTCTCTGGTCATAAATTCCTTTGTTTTTAAAATAAGTATTAACAAGTTAATTCTAATGTCTTTGCATCTATTTTACAACTCCATTCTTTTCTGACATGTTTTACATGTTTGAAAACAAAAAAATGTTACTAGCTTTCCTTTTCAGCAAATAATATGGGAGCAGACAACAGACCTCAATCAATGCAATAATTCTTTAAAGAATATAAATTCATTCGAAAGAGGTGGAAGAGGGCATATGTATCTGTAACAGGCATTTTAAATTGTTTCTGCATTTGCATTTGGTTTTAATGGCGTTTACGCCCTCTAGTGTCAGAAAACCCTTTCGTAGTGAGGGTTCTTTTAACCTTTACTGAGTCCATCAGCCTCAGCCTAGAGTATTTAGGCTTTGAAAAAAAGCAAATCCTGGGTTTATTCTTCCTGTATTTGCTCTCCGATTTTACCGATTTGGTACAGAGGTCACTTGGGAGTGTTTTAATCCAAAGTGAGTTATTTCAAATATTAATTTCTGATGTAATACACACAAGAATATGCTAAATTACAGTTTGTGTCTTTATTTATTTTGACATCCACAACACACTTATTTTTCACTCAGAAAACAATCTACTCCTGTGCTCAAATAAAAAAAAACAAGAGTTAAATTAGCAGCATTGTCCCTCTCATTTGTTAAGATTATTAAAGAAAATTCATTTTCTCTTATGTCAAGGAAAAATGCCCAAAAAGTATGATTCACTTCAGTTATGATCTGGACCTTTGACTTATGAAATATTTCATCTTACAGCCATCAAATCTGAGTTTCATTAGATACAGGAATAAGATGAATAGGTGATGATGCCACAAAGAGAGCCTGTGTTGTCTGAGGTTTCTTGAATTATGGGTATGCAACACCAGGTATATTCCACTCATCAGTTAGAAAAGCAGTAGTGTGTTGGCAGGGGGATGTCCATGGGTGAGATCTGACCTGGCAGTGCTGAGATTACTGGCTGGGCTTTAGTAACCCCAAATACATTTGTGTTTCCCAAGCTCCTGCGAGAGCTCCATCCTCTGTGTGTGATTCAAGCTGCATTTCATTCCCTGCAGTCTGTCATGCAAAGTGCTGCATCACACCCTTGTTACATCAACACTCTGAAACATACAGTATTTGCAAAACAAAGGAATCCCCTGGCTTGCTGTCTGTCGTGCAATAAGGAGTCAAATATGCAAAAGTGATCTGTCAGCTGATGAATGCAAACTGAGACAGACACACATGCCCTTAAATCCGTCCACCCATCCATCCATCCATCCATCCATCCATCCATCCATCCATCCATCCATCCATCCATCCATCCATCCATCCATCCATCCATCCATCCACCCATCCATCCACCCATCCATCCATCCATATATCCATCCATCCATATATCCATCCATCCATCCATCCATCCATCCATCCATCCATCCATCCATCCATATATCCATCCATATATCCATCCATCCATCCATCCATCCATCCATAGATCCATCCATCCCTCCATCCACCCATCCATCCATCCATCCATCCATCCATATATCCATCCATCCTTCCATCCATCCATCCATACATCCATCCATCCATCATCCATCCATCCATCCATCCATCCATCCATCCATCCATCCATCCATATATCCATCCATCCATCCTTCCATCCATCCTTCCATCCATCCATCCATCCATCCATCCATCCATCCATCCATCCCTCCATCCACCCATCCATCCATCCATCCATCCATCCATCCATCCATCCATCCATCCATCATCCCTATACAGTGTCCCTTATTGAGGAGATATCCATGGACAGTAGCACATCTGCCCTGTCTGAACTACGTCTAGTGAAACCTAAGCATTCGTTTGATCGTGTTCTTTCTGACTTGTGATTTGGTAAATCTTGATTGACACACATAGTTTGTCAGAGCCTTTTCCCTTCCCTTTTTGGCAACTGGAGTAGAATGATTGATATCTGGGATCAGTACAAAGCCTCTTTTTCTTCATTCATCCAGAACATAAAATATTGGGATGACACTTCTGACATTACAAAATTAGATTGTCAGTACAAATCATAAATGCCCAAAGACTGGCTTGAGCTTTGGCTACAATAATAGGCATATGCAGAACAGATGATGTACAAAGCTATGAAAAGACTGCAACTAGGGAAAAACAGCAAATAAAGGAGAATATGTTTGCAGTTCCAGCCTGAAGAAAAGGCTGGATAAAACCTTTAGATAAAACCTTAAAATCATTGCCTTTTGAAAAGAGAGTCTGTGAAAATTGCTTAATAAGATTCTACATTTGTTGTGACTCTATGGCTGAAGAAATCAGATTTTCTGCAGAATTTAGAGTTTGTCTTAGAGCTCAAGTATAAATTTTCCACTTTGAAATGCTAGCATCTCAAAGCTTCCCTGCCATCTGAAAATGGAGTTATATTTTTTTTTTTACTTTAGAATTTCCAAAGAATAAAACAATTGCAGTTGGGGTTATAGAAGGAATTTTCCCTTCATTTTATGTCATCCATTTCCATTGGTGGTGTTTAGTGATATATGAGGTACAACTAAAGGTAATGTTTAATTCAGGGGGAGGAACTTCATTAGAAATTCTGGTCATGGCTACACTGGACTAAAATCTGTGTCACTGTCCCAGAGGAGAGCAAAGTTAACCAGGGTAAATGTAGCAAAACCTCTGTTTTGTCACAAAAGTAGCCAAATATGTTTCCCACCCTGTGAGATAATTTCTTTGAAGTAATTTCTTCTGACCATAATTTTATTTAAACAACTCTAACACAGTGGCTAGCACCGGAGAAAAACTAATTATGTGAGAATTATTAATGATGCAAAAGGTATTACTAGCACTAAATAACAGACAAGCAACATTACCTTTGGAAAAAGTTGCTGTATTACAACTGATGCATGCTAAAAAGAAAAGTAATGGAAAGCAAATTATTTTAATGTAAGCGGTTTAAGCATCTGTATGACATTTTGTCCAGAAGGTAAGAAAAATATTGCAAAATACCTTTTTGTGTCAAACAATCCTATTTTTTTTTTTTTATTTTATTCTGTAACACTAAAATATTATGAAAAGGCATCTGCTTATGTCACTGGTTAGGTACACACATAAATACTGAAATGCTAAAGACAGATGAGTTTGTGGTTCCTGTCACAACTCCTAAAGCTTCAGTTTGCTCTTGATTCATATAATTTTAGTGCCACATTATCAACAGGATGAACTATATCCTTGAGCAATTTCAAGCCAAATTAATTATACCCAGCAGTGCCTTCTATCCACAGCTGCCATCAGTCTCAATGGAAGCTTATGGAGGTTCAGCAGTTCAGCATTTCAAGTGATAAGCATCTAAATATAGATTTAGGAATCTCATTTAAGAGATCTAATTTAAGAGATCTAGTACAGGGCACGTGTAAATTTTGCATTTCAAAGTCTGTTTGTGTCAGGTTTCTGTTCACACAGTTTCACCCAATATATGAAAATACTTGTATCTGTAAGAAAGAAGTAAAACTAATGAGTAGCGTGAGGCAGAAATATTTACCAGTGATTTGATCCTAGGTCTTCTCCACAAAGCTCACCAACCTGGCCCTATGCCCACTGCTTTTCTATTGTTCTGCCTGAAAAAATATGGGGTTAGTGAGGTGTTGGGGATCCCATTTGTCAAAGAGACCTTGAAAGGTCATTTATCCACTTCCTTGCCCAAAGAAAAGAACAGCTGGTCATGCATACCATTGATAGTCAGCTCAGGCTTTAGGAAGAGATAAGCATCAAAAATGCCTATGTTGTGGGGTACAAATGTTGATGTGAAGGAAAGCATGACATTCTTTCTAGTATTTTTCCAGTTTTTAGATATCTTTAATTAAAACAAATTATATTATTTGTGTGAAAGATGGATTCTATTAAATTATGTATTTTTCATGCAATCCTGCCATGTCACAGAATGAGAAACTAATAGCATTCAAATTCTTAGTAAATGGGGGGGGGGAATGGGAATATTGGCAGAAATATTAACTATATTATTCATGTGAATATTTTACATACGGACATACTTAGTAAAGCAACCAAATATTTATTTAGCACAGCATAATCTATGTCAATAGTCCAAGACTTGGTCATCTATATTATATCTGCCTGGATGACAACTTATTTGAATATTTACGTTCAACACATTCTTCATATCCTAAAAAATGCAAACCATTCATTTTCACCTCCTTTTGACATGAGCTGAGCTCTCATTGCTGGCAGGTGTCCTCTAACTTCAAATAGTTTCTCCATTATCCCATATCCTCACTCTTTTATCCACTTCTTGTCATTAGGTGCACAATTTGGACACTGACTTGAAGACTTTCCCCTTCTTCTCTACTATTTTTCCAGTTCCTGCTGAACAGACAGGTTTTGTTTTCCAGACAGTATTTTCTAAACACTGTTCCCCCACACTCTTATTTCTTAACTTTTCTTGTGTTAAGAGTTTATAAATTTGTAATAGGGAATATGCTATCTCTCTTTTCACAAGCATACTAAACTCACAAGCTAAAATCAATATTTCACAATAACTTCAAATCCAATAAAGCTAAAAACTGAATTTTGAAAGTAATCTTTTTTATTAAACTCTGTAGTATGTAATTATATACTTGTCCCCTATAGAATATAGCAAAATGCAAAGAGCTAAAATCTCTTAATAAATTGTCACTAGAGTGCCTTTACATACAACAGTAACACTTTGTTCTTACTTGTTGAACAAAATATCCAATATCATAAAGAGAAGTGGTAGCTGTAGTAATTCTGAGCATTGCCAAGATTGCAGTTACAATTTGGTTGTTTGCTTGCTGGTGGCTTGAGTTTTTAATGTTTGCTTTCACCTAGACCATAGAAGGGAAATCTGGAACTCAGCTACTCCAGCTTCTAATGCCATCAACAAGTTAGGTCAGCCATGCTTCTGTCTAGCCAAATTTGAAAAAATACAGTGATAGAAAGTCCATGATCTCCTGGGAAACCTGTTGCAAAAATGTGTCACCCTGCTAAATGAAAGTACTATATCAGCTTGAGACAATAGATTATTCAGTTTAGTATCTAATTTACCAAGTGGTCTCTCTGAGATCTTGCCAATGAAATTGATGAGCTCTTTCAACAAGCAAACAGCACAAGAACTGAACTTCAACACTGATTTTTTTTTCTTAGCAAGGTCATTCTCTCTCCATTGCAATGAAGGCAGCCTGGGAAGACTACAGCAGGTATAATGTGATTTACCTGCCCCCAGTTTGACAGACAGGAGACCCAAAATTTATTTCAACTTAAAATTATTTGTGCACAGCAATGGGCATGCTGTATAAGTAAGGATATGTGTAAAAGTATTATCTATATGCAAAAAGTACTATTTGCAAAAGAAGTAAACTATACTGTGGAATTAATTAATTGTGAAATTAAATTACTAGAAGAGATTCTGTCTTTACTAAGCTTTTTGTTTTCTTTAACCCAGGTATGGTGACATGGTGCCAAAGACAATAGCTGGCAAGATTTTTGGTTCAATTTGCTCCCTGAGTGGTGTCTTGGTCATTGCTCTGCCAGTTCCTGTGATTGTCTCCAACTTCAGCCGTATTTACCACCAGAACCAACGAGCAGACAAGCGCAGGGCACAAAAGGTGAGCTTCTAATTTTTCCCCTTTATGTTGTTGTACAATAGACAAAATATGATTTTCTATATGCTGTGTGTTGTTACAGTGCATATTTCTTAGCAAGAAGATCACTATGTGTATGTGCTACATGCCTAACCCATGTCCTAGCTAAAAATACTGTCTTAGTTTTAGTGAGGAAAAAAAAACCCAACACAAACCAAAACTGATATATTTACCTTTTCTGTTAAAATGACAGATCTATTATTTTGGTAGTTCATCCTACTTGTTAGACTAGATCTTGGATTTTTAGACAATAGCTGCAGTCTCTCACTCACTGAAGATTCTTCTGTACTTTTTCAGGAAGGTTTTCTTTCCACCACAGTCTTCTGAGAAAAAAGAAAACCAAAAAAATCAGCCAAACAAACAAACAAACAAACAAACAAAACCCTCAACCTGATAATGATTTCTAACATCTCTGATGACAGATTGCTTCACTAAGCCAGGTTTAGTTAAAGTCCCAGATTCAGTCTCTGGGGGAATCTGATTGTTGGGAACTTGTCTCCTCAGCTCTATTTTGCTTAAAAGGCAAAATAGATAAACAGCTCAATCAGGTAAAAAATGAATATAAAAGTCTGTTTTACCAGATTCCTTGATTTGCTGAGTCTCTCACAAAAATATCCACTAGATTTACAAACAGACTGTTTCCCTTCCTGACACATATGGACAAGGTCAGGGGCTGGGAAGAGAAATATTTATCAGGAGTGTTGTAGCCAAGCCTGGACAGTCACTTCCATCTCCACATCACTGCCAAAGCACTTGTTCTAATCCACTTCCATGAATTCTGAAGCCAGGCAGCTCAGAGAGCACCCAGAGTCACCTGAAGCCCTGTTCTGGGAGCTGAGATGCTTTTCCTTCCTCTCCTCCACGGATGGCAGCCGGAAGGCTCCAGGTGCCTCACAGGTTGCACGACTGCCAAGGCTGAGATTCACCACTTGGGCTTTTTGTGACCCATGGCCTCTCTTCAGAGATCCTGACACTCCTGTGGTCTCAGGAGAGCAGGATCAGTGCTGGGGGAAGGGTGCAGGCAGACCATGGCCAGGGACTGCATTTATAGACCAGGGAGCACAGGCTGCATCTGCTTCATATCGACAGCAGCACCATGGTCAGGTATAAAATGTTTGTGTGTTTCTCTCTGGTCACCTTTTTGATTGATTTCTTCATTTAAAAAAAAAACAAAAACAAACAAAAAACAAACAAATAAACAAACAAACAAAAAACAAACAAACAAACAAACAAAAATTAAAAAAAAAAAAAAAAAACGAGAAAGCCCAAAAAAACCAACATACAGCAACCTTCAATGGCCAAATCTTGAAAAAAATGCTGTCAGGTGAGGAAAATGGCTATAAAAACAAACCAGGTGTATCACAAGAAGGTCATACCTCTAGAAACCTGATCTAAAATATAGGCTGCTTCAGAGATCCCAGTCCCATACTTTATCTATCTGCTCATTCCAGCCACTCTTCTGCATGCCATTTTGTCCCACAGCCTAATCCCAGCTGACTTCATGTCACTTCTACACTACCTTGTTTTTGTCAAGAGCTTTTCTATTCTTTTTGTGGAATGGCAGCAGAGAAGCAGCTGTGTGTGAGCCAGGACATGGAGCTCCTGACTGTGCTGCTGAGCACTGTGGCAGTCAGGGTGACAGATCTGCTCCATCCCAGCAATCACTGTGCCTGTTCTGAGCTCCCATAATAGCTGCAGACACGACCATTTCAGATAGAAACTGTCTCCTCCTGCATGCCACAAAACTGAGTTTTCTAGGCCTGCTTTACATTTCTGTCATGGTTTAACCCAGCCAGCATCCAAGGTCCATGCAGCTGCTCACTCACTCCCCCACCAGCAGGATAGAGGAGAGAACTGGAAGCATAAAAACTCAGCCCCACACCAGCCACTGTGAAGAAAATTAACTCTACTCCAGCCAAAAACAGCACAATTTGTCAGTGAAGAAGAAATGGACACTAGAATATATCTCACAAAAATTAGATTGGTAGTCTGGCTGCTATTCCCCATAATCTCCTCCTGAATAGAAACTGCTTGAGTTAATAACTGACTTTTTCTCCTTGCAAAACAGTGAGCTCATTGTATGTTTCAAACAGGAACACAAAGTGATGAATGGCAATTCTGTCAAGCTTTTTTTCCTCTGCTTCCCAGAACAATGCCAACAGCAAGGATGAGAGATCTCCTCTGACTGTGTTTATGCCCTTCTTGCTTTGGAGAAAATGGCTTTGAGGTCTGATTAACTCAGCACTGGATGTGTGTTTCATTGATATCTCTTATTGCAAAGCTAGTCTCTTTCAATCTAAAATGACTGAGATGTTGAGCTGAATATTGCTCTGATGGACTAAAAAAGAAAAATCAACAAAAAGCACTTCATGGGTACTGTGTAGTCCATATTTAGCCATGAAATATAGCCCTGCATTTCACAGGGGGTTTCTACAACATTGTAAAAGGATATTCAGGCAAAAAGGTCACATTATTGAAGTTTGAAAATCCTTCTTCTTTCAATACAATAGAGACCTTACACCATTTTCTAAAATAAATGTTTCCCTAGGCACTGAACTTATTTCTGTTCTCTGAGGCTGAGGAATATAAGCTTAAAAGAAGGTGCTGTTCATGGAGAGCAGCACAAGCCCCTGCAGGCAGTGGTACCTCCTGCTGGCTGTAACAGCTTCCACTGGACTGAGACTGTTGTACCTTTGAATTATACAACTTTATCAATACCTCACACAGCAGTGTAATCAAGATAGGCTTCAAAAACCGTGAAACACTTGGACTGGAAGGAAACTCAAGAGAAAGTTCTTTGCTGAAGAGCTGAAATCTAGTTCCAGGAGCATTGACAATTTACAGCAGAAAAATATTGTCACTTACATTAGGATTTCTAAGAGCCATGCAACCATCATTTTATGCACTTACTGAGTTTTGCACTTTTAGTCAATTCCACTTGTTTGTTTTTGGCAAAAAAGACACTGCACATTAAAGCTTGGGAGAAGATGGAAGAGAGAAATTTATTTATATACCATTGCATTTTGAATGCATTTTAAAGGAAGCTCCTATGTCCAATCATAAAAATACATTGTTAAAATTACCATGAAATCCCACTCTGTAATACAGAAAATGTTGGCAGGATAGGCCAGCTTTCTGCTGCAGTAGAGGAAACCCCTTGCAATCAATATAAACACAATGAGGGGAGGGGAGTGGAAAGAAAGCAAAAATCATGCTTATGAAAACATGGTTTTCTATCAGATAGTAAGGTCCAAGGATCTGGCCTATCCTGACAAGAAATGGATGAATAAACAACCCAAACTAGACATTGAAATTCAGGGCTTAACTAATTATGCCCTGGAGTCTCACTGTGCCTTCTTCTCAGCAGTTTTATCAGTGGTGAGACAGTTTTGAAGAATGCTATTTGTGGAGCTTTTCTCAGCTAGAGACAACTTCAAGAGGTTGTTATTTTGGTTGCCCATTAACTTTGGGCAAATTTAATGACAGCTGTTATTAGGGAAGGGAAGGGAAGGGAAGGGAAGGGAAGGGAAGGGAAGGGAAGGGAAGGGAAGGGAAGGGAAGGGAAGGGAAGGGAAGGGGAAGGGGAGGGGAAGGGGAAGGGGAAGGGGAAGGGGAAGGGGAAGGGGAAGGGGAAGGGGAAGGGGAAGGGGAAGGGGAAGGGGAAGGGGAAGGGGAAGGGGAAGGGGAAGGGGAAGGGGAAGGGGAAGGGGAAGGGGAAGGGGAAGGGGAAGGGGAAGGGGAAGGGGAAGGGGAAGGGGAAGGGGAAGGGGAAGGGGAAGGGGAAGGGGAAGGGGAAGGGGAAGGGGAAGGGGAAGGGGAAGGGGAAGGGAAAACTGCACTTTAGACATAAATTTCAACCTGAATCTTTTATGCAAGTGTGGTATTCTACCTTCACAAAGCAAAATATATCCTGAGGATTGGCTTGGCTTTGTTATTTATTAATTGTGCATGATGTATTTATCTGTCAAGTTATGAATAATCAGTTACTAGCTAATTATAAATAGCTCTAGGATAAACTGCTACAACAACTGCTTAACAGCATCTGGCAGTCTAGAACTGAATGTTTGGAGTACGAAACCTGCTAGCCATTTTAGCTTCTTTATATGAGACAGACTATTAATATATTAATATCAGGAGTATTGCAGAAACATAACTAACAATAACTTATCCAGGATTTTTGAGTTTCAAAAAAAAAAAAAAAAAAAAAGAAGAAGCATGTAGAACTCATGTTTATTGAACAATAATTTAAATAGATTGTGAAAGTAAGGCACAATTCATGAAATGCATGAAATTTTTTAATTCCATACCCATTAATGTGCAAAGTAAATGGCATTTCCTTCTCTCCTATATGTTGTCATGTAAATTATTGTCAGCTAATATGAAATCAATCGTTTGCAATTACTGAAAACTAGAAAATCAGAGCATGAAATGTGGATGTGATTTTTTTGCTCAAAAACACACAGGGTGGATTCATGAAAACCCAAACAACAAAAAATTATATAAACAAAAATGTAACTGATTTTTTGGACAATATTCACCCTTGCTCTAGGAGCCACAGCACTGTGGTTCAGCACAGGCAGGCAGAGCAAACCCACCCTGCTGCTCACTCTCTCTCTCTCCTCCCCAGGTGAAAATCAGAAAGATAGTGTAAAAATTTGTGTGTGGGGATAAAGGCAGTCCAATCTTTTTATAGGGAGGAGAAAGAAACTACCAGAAAGGGAGGAAGGGAAGCAAATTCAGGGGGAGAACGGGATGCAAAAGGATTTCTCAGCACCAAGCCTGTCCCAGAGGAAGGGCAGCCCTGCCAGTCCCCACCAGCACCCAGGTCATTATTATTGCTGAGCAAGATGCCACATGGTGGGCAAGAACCCTCTGGTCTGCCAGCTCAGCTGTCCCATCTGTGTCCCCCTAACTCTCTGTCCACCCCCAGCCCATCAGTGGTTCCCATCAGAGGAGCAGAAAAAGCCTTGGCTCTGTGCAAGCACTGGGCAGCAGGAACTAAACTGTTCCTGAATTATAAACACTGCTCTCAGCACAAATCCAAAACACAGCCCATACCTGCTCCTGTGAAGAGAACCAGCTCTGTCCTGACCAAAAGCTGGGCACACAGAATGACTGTGAAGGAACTTTAATATTTTAAATGTTCAAAATTATTAAACTATAATAACTGAGGGTAATTACAACTTTTTAACCTGGAGAGCAGCAGGAGCCAACAGGAGTTAAGTACTAAATTACCTGGGCTACCCTGGCTTCTTGCATAGCAAGTTGAAGAGTATCTTGCCAGAAATGATTCCCAGTACCACAATAACTCCTGTCCTAAAGTCTTCCTGATAAAATCATTCTCTTAAAATAGCTGGAGAGCTGAGGGTATCTGAGTGATAAAAGTTGGATGCTGTAAATACCCCACAGTGCTACATTTAGTGCTACTTCAAACCTTGTGAAAATGAATGTTTATATTTCTAAAACTGACAGAGCTAACTGTTGTTGAATAACAGTGAATTCCCTTTGTGAGGTTTCCATGAATGCAGCCATAGACAAGGATCCAACTCCATGTTGTAAAACTCAAAGCTAGAAAAAGAAAGACATGCATTTAAAAGAGAAGTTCAGTGCAAATACAAGGGATGTGGCAAAAAGAGCTGGTCATCAACTTCTTAGGAAGCTGGAGATGAGATGATTAGAGTGGAATTTCATTAGAATATGTAAAAGAGCTACATTTAATCTACATTATTTTAGTCTCAGCCCATGTAAAAATTGCCAAAATCAAAATTTCATACTCAGGAAACCTTCATAGCAAAAATATCATCTACTTCAGGAGAACTTAATACTTTCTTTTTTTTTTTTTTTTTTCTTCTTAGATATTGTGTGAAAGAGGAGGATTAGGAGTGGCTGAAAGGGAAAGCTTTGCAGTGGTTGAAAGGGACAGTTGTCACTCCCATTCTGTTATACATAGATGCAATACTTCTGTAACCACAGTTTTCCTGATGTCATCACATCATTTTTATGCCTTTCATGGGATTTTTATCTGCAGTGCATAGCCCTTAAAATCCTGTGGATGACATGAGTTTTTAATGATGCTTTGATAGGAAATGTGAGAAGTCACTAGACTGCTCATGCTACAGGCTCATATATAAATCAGGCAGAAGCACTGAAAATAAATCTTATCACTTTAACAGATTTGTAAACACCTCCAGTTTCTGCAGTATTTTCTGTAAGCTGTAGTATAAACACGGAGGCCACAATATCTGCTTCCTCTCTTGGTAACAGATTTACTGTCTTCTCTTTGGTAAATGATATAAATTCAGGCCATCTGAATGAGTCTTAGCTAGAAAGATGTATGCTATTACTTTCTAGCTCACAAAAGCTTTCTAAGATGCAATAAATTCATACTTGCAATTTTAAATCTTCACATAGAAAGTGCAACCTTCATATTGGATGTATCATAGCACTTTGATATATTAAGATAGTCTGAGGGACTGGTATGTTTTTCATATTTCTTTATTAAATAATGCTGCACCATAATTGTTACTTCAATCACTAAAGGGAAAATGAATATGCATGCTAAAAGGAAAAGCAGAACTAATGCATGTTAAATGTCTGTTCATTAAATCTAATGAATCTCCCTATATAAAGAGCAGACTGAAAAGTATCACAGCTAAAACATTTGTGACTAAAATCACTTATTTATGGGACTCCAAGCTGCATCCTCTAAAGGCAACTTCAAAGCATCTCAAGCTCCTAAGACTAAAATTTATATATTTATGAACATAACCCAGTGCACTTGTCCCAGCCCATGACTGTGGTAGAGGTAAAACTCCTTCCCCCACCCTTCAACCCAGCATGTTGGGTTTCAGCACCACTTTGAAAACAGCCTATTTCCTGCCTGCCCAAGGGGCTTTTTAATTGCTAGCCAGGAGGACTGAGCCCTAACCATGCTGGTAGCCTTGGATGTGCCACCTAAGAGCCCAAAGGAGCCAGGAGGGTGGGAGCTGTCACAGGGGTCCAGGCCAGGTCATAAATTTCTTGGCTTGCTGTTGAGAAGGTCTGTGAATTTGAGGTTGTGAATGCAAAGAAACATGGTTGAGCCATTCCTCTAAGTCAGTTAATTATTAATCATGCCAGAAAGATCTGGTGGCTGCAGTGACTGGGCTGCATCCTTCTATAAGCTCCTACTGACATTTAATGTCACAGAAGGGGGAAAATATTCTCTTAATTTTTTGAAAATGTCAACTGAGTAAATATCAGATATGAATATACTACAAATATATCAAAGTTAGATTTTTCAAGTCCTTCACTGTATCTCCTTTTGTGCTTCAGCAGCCATTTAATTCCAGCTGCTGCTGTGCATTTGGTTTTCACAATCAGAAATCTACCCATGAAGATAAACCCAGATTCTGACTTATCCAGCCACAAAAAATATAGAACAAGGATACCATCCTAGTATTCCCATAAAAGCTTCTGTTTTCTCAATCCACTAATGATTGAGAGAGTCCATTCTTCATGCTTTCCCCTAATTCTGTGTTCTATGTGTTGTATAAAATTCAGTGGATGCAAAATGTCTGTGACTCATGAGCCTCCTTCTACTCTGGATGAAAGTCACCTTCACAAGCAAGGAGACTCACCTGAGAAATCACGAATTTCTCTCAGTAATTGATACCTGCAGTATCAAAAGCCTGTGAACAGTCTATGACCAAATAGGATGAGTATTACACTGACAGACATGAGGAGGTAGGTGGGGGCTGGTGAGGAGTGGTGTCTTTCAGGGCTTTGTCTTGGACTGGTGCCCTCCAATATGTTCATCAATGACACCAGCAGTGAGATCAGGTGAGCCTCAGCAAGTCTGCAGATGACAGAAAGGTGACACAACAGAAGGAAGAGCTGCCATCCAGAGGGACATGGATAAACTTGAGAAGTAGGCTCATGAGAACTTCATGAAAATCAAAAAATTTAAATGCAAGGTGCTTTCACTTGGGTCAAGACAATTCCACAAATGAGTACAGGCTGGCAAAGGAAGTAATTAAGAGCAGACCTGTGGAGAAGAGCCTGGGAGTCCTCATGGATGAGAAGCTGAACATGAGCCAGCACTGTGCCCTCCCAGCCCAGAAAGACGAGCACATCCTGGGCTGCATCCAGAGCAGCATGGCCAGCAGGGCAAGGGAGGGGATTCTGCCATTCTACTGTGCCCTGGGGAGACCCCACCTGGAGTGCTGCACCCAGCTCTGGAGTCCTCAGCACAAGAAAGACATGGACCTGTTAGAACAGGTCCAGAGGAGGGCCACAGAGATAGTCCAAGGGCTGGAGCATCTCTCCTATGAAGACAGGCTGAGAGAGCTGGGGTTGTTCAGCCTGGAGGTATTTAGCACAGCCTTCCAGAACCTCAAAGAGACTTATAAAAAGGAGGGGAAAGACTTCTTTGACAGGCATATAGAGATACAACAAGGTGCAGTGGTTTTGAATTGAAAGAGGGCAGGTTTATATTAGATGTTGGAAAGAGATTCTTTATTAAGGGGATGATGAGGCACAGGAACAGGTTGCCAGAGAAGTTGTGGATGCCCCACCCCTGGAAGTGTTCAAGGCCAGGCTGGATGGGGCCCTGAGCAACCTGATGTAGTGCATGGCATCTCTGCCCATGGTGGGGGGCGTGGGAAGAGATGACCTTTCAGGCCGCTTCCAACCCAAACCATTCTGTGATTCTAAAATGGCCTGGCAATTATTCAGGAACTTAGCTGGGAGACAGCATAAAAGCTCTATCACATTTTGGTACTCAAAAAACCCAGAAGACTCTGAGAAACCCACTCACAGATGTCACAATATTACATTTTTCTGAACTTTTTATTTCCCTTTAAAGAGATTTTCACTGCAATAGCAATTGAAATGGATGTCCATGTTTCTGCCCCACAAGATGTAAGGAGTGGCAGTTGAAGCAATGCAAAAAAAAAAAAAAAAAAAAAAAAAAGGCAGCACATACTGATCTGTCTAATCCCTTCTCCAAAGTCATTGTTCTTAGTAGCTGATACATGCAAACAAATAAAAACTTCTATCATGTGTATTTCAAATAGGAAGACACTTGTGATTTGCTCCACCTGGAGGATGGACTCAATGCAGTCTGTCAGTCACTGTGAGATTGGTATTCATAAGCAGCTGATTGCAATTAGCAGTTTTAGATAAACAGGATAATGGCTTTGAGTACAAATGACAGTCCTTGTTTTGTGTGTTCACGCAGAAAGCCAGGCTGGCTCGGATCCGTGCAGCGAAGAGCGGGAGCGCTAACGCCTACATGCAGAGCAAACGGAACGGCTTGCTGAGCAACCAGCTGCAGCAGGTGATCCTCCTGTCCCTCCACCTCTGCAGGCACCACTTAAGGGCAGCCCAGCACTAGTTTATTCTACTTATCACCACAGCAAGTCACCTTGGGGCTTTGGGCAATGTTTTCTTTAGAGGTAGATTAAGGGAGGATAAACTGGACAATTACTACTGTTAAAGGAAGCTTGTGAGAATCCATGGTGGGGTATTGAGAGGAAATAGATAGAAAGCCTAGATTCAATGTAACCCACATTTTTGGAGTTAGATGCTGTAGAGGAACTCATTAAGGAAAGTACAGAGCATTAGTCTCTTAGGAGTGGGTTGGATTCATCTCACTTGCTTTAAACAGGTAGAACATGGGTGACAAAACCAGGTTTCATCATCAGTACAGTGAAAGGCAGCTCTTGAATACTGTTTGCACAGAGGGGTGTTGCAGAGTGAAGTGTTCCCTCAAAGTACCTACTTGAGTTTAAGGAGAATCTTGGTGATTACCTCAAATGCATTGTAATAAAATGCTATCTGAAGCAAATTCCCTGCTCACCCCTGCCAAGGAAGCCCTGGGACTGGGATCCACAGTGACCCAGCTGCTGGGAGACAGCCCCTTGGCTGCTCCAAGCTCTGCCCAGCTGAGGAACACTGCAGACAGAGTGGTTTTTAATCCCTGCCGTTTTCTGGCATTTAGGCTATTCCCTGAGCAATACAGGAAGGCTTTTATTCCTCTATGCCCTTTCTGTTCAATGCGTGTTTAACAGCCGGATACTTTAACCTATAGCCAGAAGAGAGGAAGTGGCTGTCTGTCCATCTGTCCTGTCTAGCACAAAAGATGAGCAGTCAGAGCCCTTGTTTCCTCTTCTGCTTGAAAGAACCCAAATATTTGAATTAAAAAGACACCAAATAGCTTAATTACCATCCAGATTTCAAATATACCAAGGTTGAATTGTATTCTTTTCTATTATCCCACTTCCTCCCCTATTTAGTTTTTTGCTTTCTAGTGAATAATTATGAAAGCAATTAATAAACAGTGGATGCTTTCTACTTAATTCTTCATTCTATGTCAGTAACACTTGCTATACACTTTCTAAACCCAGTAGATTGGGATCACTGACATGAATATTTGTGTAAGCAGCAATAGCACAAATTGTTTAGTGCTATGAAGTGGTCCTGAGAGGACAGTTATTTTTAGTTTTCTTCAAATGAGGCACATTTTCAGGAACAAGCAAATATTTTACTGTAACTTAAATTTATTAAAATTTTAAGCATGTGTTGATCTAACATTCAAAGCTTACGTGTTCACTGCACTTGTAAATTGTGCTATTTCATCCATGCATAAAAGACCTAAGATGAAAACATTTAAAAGGAGGTGCAAGAGAAGGAAAGAAAATAGTTTGATTTTTAAAAAAGCAAAAGAAAACTAAGGTGCAAAATAATTTTTGTTATACTTTGTAGATGAAACATTGCAGCTATGCTACCATGTACAATCCAGATTAGTTCTGATCAAATATTTGGATAAGAACCCTCTTGTTCAAAACTGAGAATAATACAGACTTCTATGTATCAACAGTCCTCCAATGAAGAAGAACAGGCCTTTGTTGGCAAATCTGGCTCTTCCTTTGAAACACAGCACCACCACCTGCTTCACTGCCTGGAAAAAACCACGGTAAGAAAAGAGAACTGTGTTTCCCTGTGAATTGCAACACCAGCCTAGTTCTGAATGTTTTCAGTTATTTCTTCTAATTAATGAGCCTTTATAGTAAAGCAGTTAGCTTGGAAGAAAAGACATTTCATCTTATTTTAAGGCATTATACTCAATGCATATAAATAACAGAGAGAGACAGCTTCTGCTATATTTGATGGAGATCACTATGAAAGTCTGCTTTTTCTCAAAAGAAAAAAAAAATAACAGACACCCCCCATAAAACAAACAAACAAACAAATAAGATTTAACATTTTTCCCATGACCAACAATGCTAAATTAAAACCTGATATATGTATGTGTGCAATTTAATGTTTTCCTTTTGTCAGTATTTCTTTGAAATAAAAGGACCCAGTTGTTATGCCACTTATCAATACATCACCCAAGTGCCTGTTGTGCTTATGTCTCCTCCATTCTTACTTTAGAAGTATTAATTTTATAAAGTGTGCTGTAGGACAGAGCATCTCACTTCTATTCAGAGCATACTATGGCTTCTTTTGCTAAGATTCTTGCTGGGTCTTTTTGAAACACTTTTGAGATATTTTGTACCAGAACCTGATAACAGAAATTTGCCTTTAAAATTTTTCCACTGTTGAATATTGCAAGCATATTTAAAAATCTGAGTGACAACCACGGGTCTTGTTGAACCGTCACAGAAATCAAGGAAAAAGTTTCTATTCATTTGGTAGGAGCTGAATTCACCTCCTGAAGTGTCACCTTTCCTCTAATCATTATGGTGGAATCTGTAAAACTTTTAAATATTTTAAATTTTTTTTTCTTAAAAAAATGAAGCCTATAAAGCAAGTATTATCTTGTTTCTTGAATCTACAATGGATTTTCCTTCTGTTGGGTCCTGCTACTGGCCCTGAGTTCCTATGATATAGTAACACAAAAATATATGCAGCAGTTCCAAGTTGTATTCTGGAGATGATGCATTCCTAAAATAATAGTGGGAACTTGACATTTTGGGCCCTCAGCATTTGGAATCTGACAAGTTTCTGGTTCATTGTAGAACAGGAAGGGTGGTGTGTCTTCTTAATAACTCTCACCATCCTTTGTGGTATAAGCATCATGATACTGAGAAAGCATATTTTTCCTTTTCTGTCTCTGAAAATCAATAGGATAAGATCTCACCCACTCTCAGAAATGCAGAGTGGGCAATGTTATGGAATTCCGTGAAGATTACATTAATATGAAACTAATTGCACTAAAAATTATATTTTACAAATCACTTTTAGCTAATTTAAGAAAAGTTAATTAATAAGTATAATTAAATCAATTAACTTGTGCCATTATAGCATTTCAAAATGTTTCCACTCTATTTTAATAAAGTTCAGTCAATAAAACTCTTTAATCATTGCTCCATTAAAGTTTTAGTAAGAACAAAATACTTTTAATCAGAAAAAATAACAGGGTTCTTGGCAAGCATACTGCAAGCCCCTGAACGTGATCTCACAAGAGCAATGAGGTTGTTTTTCTCCCTGAATTTTATGCCTACTGTGTGATCATGTAAAAAATCTTGATTGTGACTGACATCTGCCTTATAAAAATCATTTGTCAAGCAAGTTCTTTTTTTTCCTTATCACTTGAAATTTTCATTCTTCAACACCTCTTAATTCACACAAATTTATGTCTGAGTGAAGAAGAACAGAAGAAATGGAAGTAAAAATGTTTTGCCTACAAAGGTATTTCCATTTGTTGCAAACACTTGGCCAGAGTTCTTATTCTTCTTACTTTGTTTACATATTTTATATTGTAATATAAAATACAATTATATTGTATTTATATTATATATTAATATAATATATTATATATATATATATATTTTATATATGGCAATTCTGAAAAACATGAGCACCTTTCCAATTAGATGAAAGTTTTTTGTGGGAAAAACAATTTACCCTATCTTAATATACAAAAATGCAACAGGCTGACAAATTTGACTTGAGATTGAATAGACTGTAAAACAATCCAGAAAATGTTCCTTAAACAATTCCTCTATAACATTCTGAGGACACACAGACTAATTACAACAGTAAATGGGGAGAGTTTTCTTGAAAAAGGAGGTTTTCTCAAACTGCATGCAAACATATCTCAATCTCTCTTAGTTTTTAATGAGTATAAAATCTTCTCCCACTCCTGTGCATCTCCTCTCCTCCCTTGCCACCACAAGCAATATCACTATTTCACACTCTTTTGCACACATAGAAAATGTGGAAATTGTGGCTGGGTGTGAAATACTCCCTAATCACTTGATGAATTAATGTAAACTGGCTAGTTGAGTGAATTTGGATTCATCTTTGTGACCACCCTATAAAACTATTGTCTTTGCTGGGATTAAGCAAAGTCTGCATAAAGAGGGCTTCATTTAACTAAAATGCTCAGTCCTCTAAACTGTTTTTAATGCATCCACATACAGTAATTAGGAACTTTTTGGATGCTTTTAAATAACTATCTCATCTCCCCTAATCAAAATTTCTATTTGTTTAATATTTTTCTTATAGATAGATGTATACGTCAAAAAACGTTGTTTCGGATCCTGATTTCTAATATGTAATTCAAAAGGAAGTCTTATAAACTTGTCTGGAAAATATCTAAGAATTTTATTATATTATAGTTCAATATAAGAAATCTTATTTATTTTCAACTGGCACTTAGAGTGTTTACATAAGCACCACTTGCATTTTATTAATAAGCATAATCCTCTTTTTTGTGGCACTTCGAAGATTATACAGATATTTATAATGCAAACTACATTACAACCACATGCTATTTTGCAAAACAATTTGGATTAACATTTTCTTGTTAATTTTGCTCCAGTGTTTACATTTGTATTGGTATCCAGCCCAGACTAATATGGGCTAAACACTATAATCAAGAATGAGCTAACTTTCCCAGTTTATTCAGTTGTGTCAATTTAAGCCGTTAAACAACCACCATTAATACGCTCGCTTCAATTATCCTTCTGTGCGCGCTTCGTCCCTTCGTTGGGCTAGAACCACGAGTTTGTGGACGAGCAAGTCTACGAGGAGAGCTGCATGGAGGTCTCCACGGTGAACAGGGCCCCGAGCCACAGCCCGTCGCTGTCGTCGCAGCAAGGCGTGACCAGCACGTGCTGCTCGCGGAGGCACAAGAAGACGTTCCGCATCCCCAACGCGGCCGGCAGCGGCAGCCGCCCCGGCAGCGTGCAGGAGCTCAGCACCATCCAGATCCGCTGCGTGGAGAGGACGCCTCTGTCCAACAGGTACCTCGTGCAGCAGCACGCCCAGAGCTGGGGGCTGCCTCTGCCAGGGACGGGATGCAAAGCTGCTCTGGCCTCCATAGGCGGCGAGGCTAAAGATGAGAGTCCAAAAAATGGTACTGGTACTGAAATATTCTGTGCTTCCTTTGCTTCAAGCTTAATCCAAAATAGTCTCTCTCTATATATGTCCATTTCTCCCTCTCAGGCCCTCCTCACAAACTACCTTGCCCTATTTGCAGCAAACAGCATCCAGGGACCCCAAATAAAACAGAGCACTGTAACTGTTAACAAACTAGATGGGGTTTCAAACTGTTGCCATTCAGAGCTGGAACAGAGATCACACAGAGTTAGGGGAAATAAATGGTATTTATTGCAAGGCCTTCAAAGGCCACACCCTGGCAGTAACAGTGCCACAGCATGGCCCCTGCCCTGCCCGAGTGACCCAAGATGGAAGAAAAAGAGGGCTTGGTCCCATGACTTCACATTTTTATAGACTTCAGTCCATTTACATACAGGAGTCAAACATCCAATTAATAGTCTCAAATCGTAAGATGTCCTCCTCCTCTCCTCCTGGCTGGCCCGCTCTCCTCACCTTGTTTATACTTTGGGCCTGGAGTCTGAAGAAACTGTCCTTGAGCCCATAGCTGGTATCAGACTATTTCACCTTTATCACCCTAAAGCACAACAGAAAGCATACTCAAGCAGAACAGAAAACTTGGATATTAAGGCATCATTTCCCCCCTTTAGAGGCTTGACAAGGCCCCTACTACCTTGTCAAGTCTCTATTCTAAACTTCATCAACAACAGAAACTTAATAACTAGTCAATGTCTAACAATAATAACATAAATATCTAACATTAGACAAATATCTAATAAAAAATACATACTAAAAAACATAAACTTAATAACACTAAACAATTTGGCAAAAACAATATTTTGCATAATCAAATATTATATACTTTCTGCTACAAGTCCAGATAGCTCCGAAAAGTCCTTGATGCAAAACAGTTACAAAGCCAGCTACAAAGAACTTTGCTGCAGATGTTCCAAAGATAGTTTATTTCGCTGAAGGGGTCCGCATGCAAAATCCAATTACATAGTATAACAAAGGGTTTCTATAGCTTTCCAGAGGATTGAGTTTCTAACCAATAGAACTACAAGTTACACAACAATCCAATTACTTTAAAATTGTAAGTAAGAAAAAACCAATCACTTAACAACTTAAAGAACCAATAGAAATCCTAAGAGATAACAGAGGTTTTGATAAGGAAGAGTGGGGCATGCTCTGAGGGGTTTCTTTGTCTTCAGGGGACCAGGTCCCAGGGGCCTATTTCGGGGGGTGTGGTATCATCTACAGAGTAACAAGTATTATGTGTCATGGACAAGTGCATACGAAGCAAAATTTCACATAGAAGGATGTCCAATTCAGATATACAAGATGAACAAGTGATTTGTCTGTCCCTTCTTGGTTCAGAGGCATAGGAAATGAGACTTGCACTTCTGCACAGCAGAGAAATCAAACTGGTTCCCAGAGTCCTAAGTGTAATAGTCATAAGGAAGACTCTTCTAAATAAAAAAATATGAAATGGATAAGAAAAATGTGTTTCCTAGTTTGAGGAGTTATTACAAAAGTGTGGAAAGTGCAGTTTAAGAGTATGTAATTTACTGAATGTCCCTGCACTCTCAAAGGTAAAGTATTTGGCTTTCACATATACCCAAATATCACCTCTGAAAACACAGGAAAGGTCTCAGGAGATGCAGAAGTGTTTTCTGTTGATCTCATGCATGCCACTGTTTAATAAAGAAGTATTTTCAGTACAGTTTGCTATAGAGATTGTCTTGTTGAGCTACATTTTGAGTAGCTTCCTTTATATAGTTACTGCATTTGTATTTCACTTCCATGAACAATCTAACTGCTTGGAACTCCTGAAACTATTGAAGTTTTTCAGCTGGTATGCAATAAAACCTCCTGGCCAGCAACAAAGCTCCAATCTATCATAGTTTTTCAGGAAATACTCTGCCTGGATCCATTCTTCTTCTGCTAGAGGATGTGCCTGCACAATGCTTCCAGACACCACATATTGAAAAACAAAAAGCTTTGTGCCAGAAAACAAAAACACAAGCACAAAATGCCAGTTTCACCTTGAAATAGTCTGAGTTTTTCAAGTCTTTTGCAATGGGGAGGTACTTCAGCAACTCCATGAACACATTAACACAAAATTGATTAGTTCATATAATAGAGTGCCTTACTATTGAGGAAACAGAATATACACAGAATCACAGAACCACTAGGGTTGAAAAGATCTCCAAGTTCATTGAAGCCAGTTATTAACCTGGTTTATTGACCATCTTCACCATTAAACGACACATCTACACACATCTACATTCCTTTTGAACATTTCCAATGTCCCCGTGTCTGACAGCCATTTCAGTGAAGAAACTATTCCTAATATCCAAATGTTCTTAAATAAGCATGGCACTGAGTAATATGCCGGAGACATGGAGTGACCCTGAGTTTCCACTTTCCTGCATAGTAAGCAACTTGGCTATGCTAACTTTGCAATTCTTCCCTGGTTCAGAGACACAGGTGATAGCTGAGAAGTGCTGAAATGGTGGAAGGAAGGGAGAAAGGGACGTGGCCATGAGCACAGCCAGGGAGCACTGCTGCTGGGGTACAGGGCAGTGGGGTGGTGCTGCTCTGCACTTGGAGCTCTCCAGTGGGGCAGGATGGAAATGGCTGGCTGAAGGAATGGAATCAGGCTCAAGAGGTTTGTGGTAACGTGGACTTGCATTCTTCATGGATTTTTGTTTCTTCCTCCAGCCGTTCCAGCTTAAATGCCAAAGTGGAAGAGTGCGTTAAACTAAACTGTGAGCAGCCTTACGTCACTACAGCAATAATCAGCATCCCAACGCCTCCAGTCACCACACCTGAAGGAGATGATAGGCCAGACTCTCCCGAGTATTCGGGAGGAAACATTGTCAGAGTATCTGCGTTATAAAACAAGGAGTTATTTATAAATTAGCATAAAGACCACTTGCAAGCTGAGCTCGAGCAGTGAAAAACGAGTCGTGAGGAATGAGAGAGCTGACAAAGACAACGCCCCTTGACGAGTGTGCCAGCGGCCGCAGAGCAAGAGGTTCAGGAGAAACAGACTTTGTGGGTTTTGGTGTCCTAGGGTGTGAACCAAAAGGAGTTTCTTGCCCTCTGTCCGAACTGATGTGCGGTGGAATCTTCTGTGACCATCCTGACTTACTATATGAGCACAATGAAATGTCCCCACTGATGCTTCTTCTTATCATGAGAGCTCTTTTTAGAAAAAAAACACAAACGAAAAATAGAAACCTATGTTCCTGCTGAATGCAAAACAACAAGAAACATTTTGATAACATGTCTTTTTTTTCCCTGTTAATAAACCACAAACTTGTTGAAGAACTGTCAAAAAATGAACGAAAAAATGCTCATATGAAATATGTTTGTACTGACTGAAAGAACTACAACCATAATGCATGCTGAAATTATTTGAAGCTGTGATCTCAGTTTACTTTTGTTGTTTTTCAGATTAGGCATGATAAAATAATACTGTAGAAAGGGGCATTTCCGTGCACTTACAACAAGCTGATTGTTAATGTTCCATGGTAGTTGTACAAATAATTTCCCTTTGAAAAATGCAGTATTTCTTACTCAAACACTCATTAGTCAACTAAAGGTGTTCAGTTAGTTCAATATTTACTATTGTTTTATCTTGCTTCCTAGGTACTGTTACAACTGCAATAAGTCATTGTACACCTGTCGTATCAGGAATCAGGATTTTTTTTTTTTTTAAGGTATTTTACACAACTTCATCTACACTATAAACTTCTAATGGCAAACATTTAAATAATCTTACAGCCAAACTGTGCACCATGAATTGCTATTCAGCCATTGCTCCCTTTGTTCACTGTTTTCTATTTCTCTGACACTTTGTTGACCACTCCAACATAACTGTATCATTTGGGATTTCAAGGATACTCATGAATCCAGTCTTCTGTAGACAACTTGTCTCTTCTGTATTTTCAGAACAAACTTCTTGTCACAGTTTACTGCTACAGGGGCAATCCTATTTGAATTAAAATTACCACAAAGGTATTTTGGGGATCAGCTAACACTTGTCTCCAAATGTTCCTTTCTTACATTCTGCAGCATCCAGAGTATTAGCTACACTGGAAGACACTGAAAGACATTCACTGAAAATGATGGCTAAATTCTTTTTGCAATTATCTGTAAACCTGCATCTTAAAACTTGTTTGAGAATTTATATCGTGTGAAAAATATTCAATTACCTGAGAACAATGATAGAATAATGGATTGAGTCCCAAAGCTATAAAAATATAATTGATTTCAATTGGAATTTGCCTACATGGGCAGGGCCTAAAAGCTAATATGAAGGCTTTACAAGGTAAGGCTTCTTGGCTTCATTTATAAAAGACATTATCAGAAACCTTTCAGATAAAAAAAGTGTAATTTTTCTTCATGAGAGTACATTAGATGTATCATAATGCTTCTTATATTCATGACATACCATACATCATATACATCAAATATACACAGAATATGTGCATATCAATACATACATATATACATCAAAAACACTGGATCAGAAATAATTGCATGTCTGCAAAGTAAAATATGCATATAAATCAAAACGCTCAGTGCATTAGATGCCATTACAATAAATGATTAACACAGTTATTTAATAGTTTGAGTAGTGTATGTTTCAGTATAGTATTTGCTAGCATTCTACTGACCTGAAAATTTACATTAAAATACCCACTAAAAATTGAAACTTGCTGATGATACACTTTTTCTTGCACACAAATACTGGTCTTTCTCTCTACCTGTCAACAGTGAAGAGTAGATAACAGACTATCATGCTACAGTATATACACCAAAATACAGCATCACATATTAGAATTAAACTGCAAGTAAAAAGAGTAGATAATGCTATTCATTACTCTTTTATCTTATCATTTACTTATTCTGAAGTCAATGCATTCTTGGTCAATTTGCAATTAACTTCCCTTTTTTTTTTTTTTTCCGAATCAGAAAGATTTCCTCATTGCAAACTGAGCTTCTCCATTTCTTTCAAGCATCAGAGAGCAGAAGCACAGGCTGTGCTCTGAGCCAGAGGAAGGGTGCTCCTTCTGAGCAGCCCTGCCCAAGTCCATTACCCACCACTGCTCTCTCTCTCTCCCCCACCCTGCAGCAGATCTGCTGAAGCTGGTAGGTTACATAAACTTTAATGGATTTAAAGGAGAGGCAAAACACATCAGAGCTTTTATTTGCATCCTACTTCTACACATGGTTACTCATACTTGGTCCCCACCTTCTGCCAAACAGTTATTGATATAAAAACTGCCTTGATGTCAGCAAACTGAAACAACTTCTTTGTCACATGGTACTTCATGACTAGTTATATCAGGTAAATAATGCAAAGGGGCAGTTACTAAACCTACACATAATCCAGGAAACCTGACTCCATCAGGTCACGTGTCTTTTAAAAGCTCTTTATTCTCATAAGCACTAGAAAGAACACACTACAGCAATACACTTGCATAACAGTTATACCCCTGAAGCAACTTGTATGTTCATTTTTAAAATGCAGCTTAAGAGATAATTTAGTAAGATTTTTCAGAATTCCAGTCCTGTCTCCTACTTCCATATGTCATGCGCAAAACCATTAATTTATTCTGAATTTGGGAAATACACATTTTTTTGGTGTTTTAGGTGATTTAAATGCTGTTTTGGTAGTGAATGACTGTTGATGACTGTGTAAAATGCATCTGTACTGTACATGAAATGTAATTATTTCTGTGTATCATACAAAGAAACCAAGGTTGTTGTTTTGGCAATTTTGTTTGACAGTCATATATCGTATTTCAGGAGGCAGCATAATACATGTGTTATGCTGAATAAATAGACATTTGAGGAATATTTAAATAAAACATCTGCATGCTTGAATGGGTCAACCTGGTTTTGCAATAACTTATTCATGAAATTTTTTTCCCCTCTAATAATTTGGAAGGAACACTTAATCTGAAGTCCTAGACAGTAATTCCAGGCAAGATGTGAGTGTATCTAAACCATACTAGAGCCATCAAGACCACATCATGCCACAGCTCCACTACAGAGTTTCCCTTTTCCTGAGGGACTAGGCATCACCTCTCACTTCCCAGCCTGCAGCACACAGAAAATTGGATCATTATTTCCAGAAATATGAACTCCACCTCTTTATCTGTACTGTAAAAAATGTCCCTTATGTACATACAAAAACCAAACTTCTCTGCTGAACGTCTCAACCTACAGTCTCCTCATACCTGGTGTCAAATTCCTTTGATAAAATATTAGTGCACAGAGAAGATCAAACTGTTTTTGTAGCATAAGAGTGGATAGCAGCTCACCATGGATCACTAATAAAGGGCAACCAGGTGCAGACGATGCTGATCAGCACTGGCACATGTGATGGCTGCCTCTGCAAGGGCTCAGTGCTCTGGGTGGTGGGGAAAGATAAAAGTAACACCTGTCTGTGAACTCTCCCACAGCATTTTTGAGAGCCACTGTCCTCCCAAAAAATAGCTACAGGAGGTAAACTGAAAGCATACACTTTACATTTTGAAGTTGTGGATAGCTCTTGGTGGAAGCACACTGACTACCAAGAGAAGGCTTTCTCAGCAGAGAACACGATGCAGCTCAGCTGCTTCACAGAGAAGGGGGACCTTCAGACAAGAAGCTGATCTGGAAGAGAACAAATTACTGAAGCCACAGGATCATTAAATTTTGGGAAGAGAGGGAGGGTGCTTTAGAGGTCATAAGCTCTCTTTGCTGCTTCTGAGGCCCACCAGGGCTTTATGTTACAACTGACTATGGGAATATTTTAGGACTATCACCTGTTCTGGAGGAGCCATCAACTGATGAGATATGTAAACATGTGGCTGAAAGGAGTGTCAGGAGTGAACACTATATATAGATTGGCAATGTCCAGAAGATATATGGAATTATCCAGAGAGCTTAGTTTCTTACCTGTCTCTATCATCCAGTTGTCTACTTTTTTACAGTGTCTATGCACAAGGAAGAACTGAACTGGGAGAGTGCTGAATAAAAAGGAACCAGATGTCTAAAAATCCTCAAAAGTTTAGGACGTCACTTGTTTTTTTAACAGGAACTAATCAATGATACACAAGCTGGAAAGCTCTAGATGAAATCTCACTTCAACAATAGCATTTTGCATGAGTTAAATGAAATGTTTGTAGTGGCAGGATGCCAGATGTCCACCAAAGCTGTTCTATCAGTTCCCTTCTCAGCTGGGCAGGGTTATATATCTTGGGTTGGGATAAAGGCAGGGAGAGATCACTTACTGACTGCTGTCACAGGAAAAACAGACTTCAGTTGGTGCAATTAATTTATTACCAATCAAATCTAAATAGGATAATAAAAAATAAAACATCTTTCCCTCATCCTTCCCAAGTTCAACTTCATTCCTGAAATCTCTACCTCCTCCTCAGAGGTGCATGGAAGCAGGAAATGGGGTCTGTGGTCAGTTCATCATGTTTTTTCTGATGCTCCTTCCTTCTCCCAGAGAGGGCTCCTCACACTCTTTACCTGCTTCAATAGGGGGTCCCTTCCATGGGAGATGGTTCTCCACAAACTCCTCCAAGGAGAGTCCTTCCCATGGAGTGCAGATCTTCATGAGCTGCTCCAGCATGGGCTCCTCTCTCCACAGGTCCTGCTCCAGAGGGGGCTATGCACAGGGGCACAGCTTCCTTCAGGCATCCACCTGCTCTGGTGTAGGGCTCCCCACAGGCTGCAGGTGGATCTCTGCTCCACCACGGACCTCCAAGGGCTGCAGCCAAGGGACTGCAGGGACTTGGAGGGTCCCCCCTCCAAGGGACACAGCCTGGGCACAGGCTGTACCAGAGCTGCAGGGGAATCTGTGCTCTGGTGCCCTTCCTTCTTTACTGACCTTGGTGTCTGCAGAGCAGTTCCTCTCACCCCTCTCTCCAGCTGCACTTGCTGTTGCCACAACTTGTTCCTGCTTCTTAAACAGCTATCCCAGAGGGGTTAGCACGGCCACCAAAGGGCTTGGCCTTGGCCAGCAGTGGGTCTGTGCTGGAGCTGCCTGGCTCTGGCTCGGTCAGACAGGGGAAACTTCTCAGCTTCTCACAGAAATCACCCTGTAGCCTCCCCACTACCATGCCATGTGAAGCCTTAGTATTTCAATGTCGTAAAACTTTAATAATCTGTGTTTTTCTGCATAGTTTACAGAATCACAGAATATTCTGAGTTGGAAGGGACACACAGGGATCAACTCCAACTCTTAAGTTAATGGCCCATAAGGGATTGAGCTTGCACCATTCTCTGAGACCAAATACAATGCTTGTGCAACAGAAGTTTTGAAAGTTATCTATAAATCCCTTCCTATACCATTTTTAACTACATAGTTGCTGTGACCAACAGCCTCTCTTTTTACTATTCATTCTTTATATATTTCCTTAAATTTATATAAGCTTTCACAGAATGAAAAGCTATAAAGAAGAAAATATAGCTCTTTCCTTCCAAAAATCTTCTCATACGACCAGTTGGCAGATGAATCAATATCTTATCTAAGGGCCAGAAATAGTGATTGTTGCCTCCTAAAAGCATGCTCAGCCCCACAGCAGCAGGCACAGCCCCATGGACTCAGCTTAGTCACTGGGCTGAACACAAAACTTGCTGCTGGCAGGAAGTGACCCCTTTTTCTGATAAAGTGGCACTCAAGTGCTCTGTGAAAAATGTTAAGGAGCATCTCCATGGTCGTTTGCTGCAACAAGAAAGATTCAGTTAATTACACTTCCTGCTGCAGAGAAAAAAAACACACCATCCTTCTCCAGGTACTCTTGAAAAACTGAGGAAAAAAGAAAGTAAGAGGAAGTAGTTTTCACTGCCTCAAGTATTTCAAAATGCTCCTGTCTTGCCAAGCAGCCCCTCTCCTGCAACAATTCTAAAGCTCTACAGGAAAAGATCAGGCTTGCCACACTCTAGTCAATTAATTCTAAGGCTCTTTAAAGAAGCCCTAGAAAAACAGGCACCTCATAGCCTGAACTGTCAAAGAAAAAATTTGTCAAGTGTTCCAATTTACAGAGGAGACCTATTTCTGCATATGTGGTTAAATACTTAAAATAGATTCTTTCCCAGAACACAGACTGGCTCAGGATTTGCATAGCCAAGGCCAAGCGAGGTTTTCCTGACTGCAAATGTTCATTGTTGTGGAGGTCCATAAACACTTCTTTGGGAGGTTGATTCTGTGTCAGAGGCCTCTCCAAAGCAATCCTTCTCCTGTTAAAGCAGCCTGACTACACCTGAAGGCAGTGCTTCCTCAGCACCACGACAGCCTAAAACCAAATGACCTGGGCTCTAAGTATCTCTAAATCCCAACACATCCCCCTAGCTTGGCTTGCCATATTTGTTCCTTGATGAGCTCTAACCAGGACACAAGATACACAGGCAACCCCCATGGTAGTCTCAACAGTCCTTGTATGGAAAGACTAGGAATATTTGAAGCATGGCTAAGGGAGCTTACACATACACTCCTTGGGTAAAACTTTAAGGGCTGAGGTTTCCTGGAAAAAAGGAATTTTATATTTATTTTTACATTACTTTTTGTACATTACTCAAGTGAAATTCCCTACATTCAGCAATAATTCACTGCCAAATATAGATGTGTACATGTAATCCAAAATCAAGATCCCACAATTTGTGGTTTGTACAGACTTTTTTTTTTTTGTATTTACACAGGGGCAAATGACAACTCAATGCACTGTGCAGCACCAGAAGCACTCCAAAGCCTGGAGTTGCTCTACACCCAAACTTTGTCAGACACTTGCTCTTTATCTACACAGGAACCTCACCCTTGGCTACAGCAACACTACCCAGGCTGAGCAGTGGGAGAGGTGGAACTCGGCTCTACCTGTGAAGTAACACCAGGCCAAGGCTTCCCAAGCAGAACATAAGGAAATATTCCTGACAAAGATACTCCAAGCAAAATTTTGGGATGATCTTTTATCTTTCTACCTCCCCAAATAAGTATTAGCATCTACAGAAGTACAAAAGCAGAAAGGCAATCTTGCTTGCAATTGTACCCTTGAAATAATTATACCCAGAAGCAGACTGCTGAAAAGCAAATAGCCCACACAACTGAAGAGCTTAATTTCACAAGCCCTTAAGAAGTTTTCTCAGAAGCAATTAAAAAAAAACCAAAAGGAATATTACACTAACATTGCAGTTTCTTCACAACAGAGTAAGTGGAATGGGTAAAGACAAGTCAAATCAACTCACACCAGCAGAAGGACCCTCCCAATGCCCATCCAAAGCATTTCCACTCCAGGACTAAAAATAAAAAAGCTATTACAGAATTTAAGAGAAAAGTAATTTTATTGTCTACCAAATCACACCTTTCTTTCTTTTTTCTTTTACAAATTCCAAAACAAATGAAAGAATTTTTAAAATGTAATATTATGTAAAAAGCCCATTTGCCACAAACTACTAGACTCAGTGGAACAAATATATATTTCAAGACCGTGGCCAATTGTAAAAATAATCCTATGACATAGACATTGTTCATAAAAATACAGTAAAATGCACTTTCCCCACCTCAATAAATACATTTTAATCTGTTTCTGGCTGGCATTTTAAGCCACCAGAGAGCTCTTAATGAAGCAGTCACCAAAGTAAAATTTTACCTCTTGTACTTTTACAATTATTGCAATAGCATCCAGAACTGTAAGCATTTTTCTTGCAGTCTTCTGTTTCTAGCTTCAGGGGAATCATGGACAGGAGAAAAGATTTATCTATAAAAATGTGCTACTCCCATACTGATTCCCATTTTGGAAAGTATATTTAAGGTTTTCTTCCTTTTTACTAAGAAAGAGTCCACAGAACAAACTGTTTGAAAGAAGAATTCTCCAGAAAACTAAAGTCTATTGTCCATAGCTATAGTTTCATTTTCAATCCCTGTTTATTATATTTAAAATTTAAAAATTGTTATGTTAGATAAAAATAGAAGTCTTATATCTTTAAGAACAAAAGCTAAGATAAAGGTTTTGTTAGAAAAAAGAAAATCTCACCCTTTTTAAGATTTAAAAATCTTGCAAATTTTTAAATCCAAGTATTAACTTGAATTAACTCTGCTTTCCATGCACACATGAAAACACACAATTATACATACACAGATCCCTGATTAAGACATTTTCCAAATGGCTTATTAAAAGTCAATTTCAGCTGAAGTCACACTTTGTTTGCTCAAAGCACAGTTGTTTCTTCAGAAGATGAGTATTTCTCTGCCCTTCCCATGATGCTTCCTTACAGGTCTAGTCTACTGAGTCAGTGTTTTATACTTCACACAGCTTGTGACAATGAGTATTTCTGTGCCCAACTGAATGAGTGCCTTTCATAAAACAAACACACAAAATTTTTCACAGCTGAGGACACGACTGAGAGGCTGACAACAGGCTCATCTTTCTTTGCTGGTCTCCTTCACTTCCATTCATTAGCTGGTTTCTGACACATAAGAAGACTGCTGCATTTGGCATATTTGAGGGACCAGAACAAAAATAACAACAAAACAAAAAAATCCTCTGTGACTTCGCAGATTCATTGCATCACTTACAGCTCTTCCATTTCAAAGTGTGTATTAAAGCTGTTTGCCATGGATGTATGTTCAAAGATCCTGGTCAGGCTTGGTTTCAGCAGCTCCATGGAATGACATGACAGTTCCTGGGAGGTATCACTCTTCAGTGCCATGATCTGATCTGCTCTGGGATCCCTTCTGTCATAGTACAGAGCCCACAGCAAAGTAATAGTGAGGATCATAGCCAGGATCTGCATTACTCCAATAGAGATTCCTAGAAACCTCAGCACTTGCAATTGCTTCGTCCCCCTCAAAAAAGTGTACATTTTTTTACCGCATCCCTGTAAAACAAAAATAGATTAAAAAACACTCAGTAATACTTGGGTTGCAGTTCCCAAGGCTTAGCTCATCCTACCCACTGCTGCCTTTTCTGGCTCCCAAGAATCTCTCTCTCGCTTCCTTCAAACAATACTTTGAAAATTATTTTGTCTACTTTTTAACTGTTTCCATAATTCCAACTTTAAATTTTCTCATACAAAGAGACTTTACTGCAAGATATCTGTGCTACTTTTCAATTCAGAAATCAAAATTGATCTGAATTCCTATCAACTCTCACTAATTTTTAAAGAAACTCAGCTGGTTTTGTGAAGGTTAAAAAAGACATTAAAGTCCTCTTCATAATCTTGTTTCTCTCTAAATTGACAATCTTCAAAGTTGTAAATAATTTTAAACTATTTTAGACTTTTTCTACTTATAGTATCACACTCTGAAGCTAAAACAGTACTGTAGGAAAGATATATGGACCTGCATAACCTCATCAGAAAACATTTCATGAAAACTGTGTTAAAACATTGTAAGTTGATGTTCATAGAAATGGAATTTAGTTCCTTCCAAACCTTCAATGCAAGCTCTACAGTTTGCTTACATGGCCAACTAACTACCACATAAGGCTTCAGAAAAGCTCCCAAGCCCTTGTAAGGCTGCATGGATCCACACAGAGGCAGCAGCTTTGGGAACTACTGGCTAACAGCACGAGTTACAATGCTCATCACTCAGTACGGGTGGTGGGTGTCTTAGAAACATAAAACCATGAAGAGAGGGGCCTCTGCTACTCTGCATGATGCTTATTCTCTACTCTAAGCCTTGCAGGGTTTCACAGCACAATTATCAAAGCAACATACATATCAAGGGGAAATTCAGAGTAACAAACTGGATGGCCCAGAAGCAGACATCAGGAGCCCATTAAAATGGGCACTGTCTTGAGAATGTTATTTTTTGTATTTACATCCTCACTCCATATTTCTTATAGCTTTTCTCAGAAAATAAAGCAATCAATCAAAGTGATGGAATCTGAAGGCAGGACATGATAAATAACACTTTTCAATCACACTTAAATTCCCCAAAGCCAATTTCCCCAAAGCCAATTCCAAATGCTAAAGTCCTAAATTTATTTGATGAAAGGTCCAATTTTTGCCACACACACAAAATTCACACAGTAGTCAACAGATTTTCATTTAGGATCTAAATAAAATTAATGTACTCTTGGATAATTGTATCAGAATAAATTATAGGATCTCAATGTCTTTGCTCGTTTCACTGTTTCATTTTCTAAACAGCAGCAGACACATAAAAAGGAGCGAGTATGCATTCTCTGAAATTTCAAAAGAAGAAAAACAACACTGTAGCAAGAGCAATGTGATTGGACTTGATTGGGGACAAAAACTGTCACATTGGCATCTTCTTTTCTTCAACTAGAAGGCAATTGTAGTTATCCTACTTCCCAAATTTGTTGTTAATTACAGAGAAACTGTCTGCATTTTAATACTTTTGATAACTTAAAGAGATGAAGGTACATGCTGGTCACAATTTAAAAATGGTCCACCACAGCAATATTCAAACACAGTTTATTTGTTGCCTAGAGAAAACACCCCCTTACAGAGAGCAATAACATTAATGCCTACATCTCCCACAGAAGACAGACACATAACTGAGACAAATTACACCCAATCTAGGTAGACTTTTTTCCTCCATTTAATGATGTTCTTAGAACTCTGCTCTAATACAAGTTCAAAATCAGTTTCAAAACTGAGAAAACATAGCCAGCCCTATTAACTTCACATTCATGCATTTTATTTCTGCTTATGTGACACTTTCATAGTTGGCAGCCTGCAATTAAACAGTACATCAATACACTTCCCTCAGCAAAAATTTGTCACTAAATAGGAAGCTCTTGTTGACAAATCAAATATAGTGTAAAACTTTGCAGCAATCATTCAGAAGACTCAGTTTCAGATTCCTACAAAGCTACAGATTAAAGGTCTGATTCATTCACTTTATACTTTCAGTCCTGAAATAGAAAAAAGCATGTATTTCTTATTTAGCATATATTACCGATTTACTTCATCACAGAATAAGAACCTGAACCGAAATAAGGCACTTCACAGAGCAGAAAAGATAAGCCATCAGCAAACTCAACATTTTGTACACCCAAATTTTGAGTATACTCAAAAGTGTATTAAAGAAAATTGTAAAATCAAATATTAAAACAAAATAATTAAAACAAAAAATTAAATAATAAAACAAAATTAGAACAAAATTAATTTAATTAAAATTAATTTTGAGTATACTCAAAATTATGCCAGAAGCCAAAAGAACATGCAAGTTTGATTTCTTTTAAGTAATCAACTTCCACCAATCATTTTATTTACACTGCAATTCCCAATCACAAGATGGACAAAGCTCCTTTTGTCCTCAGACCACAATAAACCTCCAAGGCCACACCATCATCTTCACACTTCCCTCACAACCAGGCTCTTTCTAAGGTCAGTCTGTTCATGAACCTGCACCAAAGGTGAAGTTCATCAGAACAAAAGCAACTCAAGAAACTGAAAAACAGCTTTCAATATCCCAACAGGGAAAATGTGATTCCTGCCAAAAGTACTTTCAAGTAGAACTGTAAGGCACCTTTCTTCCGGCAAAAATTAAATTGCGAGAGTCCAACTTAGACTAAAGAAAGTTCTGAGTTCCCAACAAAAAATCATGGCACAAGAAAACACATTTATCAGTCCCAGACAAACCAAACTTCAGTTTTCTGAAGTACTACAAAGAATTTTTCTGAAGTACCAGAACGGACTTGCCAAATATTTACATAAACCAATTTTAGGCTAGCAAGGCTAATCTTATCAGACTCCCTCTCAAACCACCAGACTATGCAAGTTTGGTTTGAATCACTTTTTAAGAAAAGCTTTTTTCCTTTAGTTCTCCAAAGCAGAAGTTAGGCAGATTAGTCTTGGAAGTGTAAGCTGGTTTTGCATAATATTGATAAACATATCAGCGAGCATACTGTAAAAGTCTAAGACACCCCACAGGCAAGTGCCACTGAAAGAAACATTTTGCCAACAAAATATTGTATGTATCTCAAAGAGAAATGAAGTATTTTTGTGGCTGATACTACTGAGCACAGCCTGTCCCTTTCTGGAATGGATTCTGCAGTAGAAAACCAAAAATAAATTTTTGTTAAGTGCTGAATCTATCCAAAATGCTCTGTGGTACAGTAGAGGAAGAACCATAAATGTGCCCTTCAGATTTCTTTTGGAAAAAAATCCAAGCAGCCATTTTTTTAAAAAGTAGGTCTTAACAGAGCCCTTATGTCCTAAATAATAATCATCTTTGGCTATTGATTGTCTCCAAAGAGAACCAAAACAACTTGAACATATGAAGTGCTCAGAGAACTATTTTCCTGGAATATGGCACAGGCATGACATGTTAGCAAAAGAGGTAACACAAGAAAACCTTGTACTTTGGACACTACATTCCAATGACATACTTCTCAGAAAATTTTGGGTTTCCTGGCCTCAGTGAGCAGTTTTGCATTGAGTGACCCTGCTTACATAATCCTGTCTTTTCAGGCAGGCAAATGAACGTGCTACAGCTTCCACTGCTCCTTGGAGGCTCTCTACAACAGACTTGTCTGTATGGTATTAACAGTGGCAACAGTATTACAAAAAGCAACCATTATTGCAGAGTGAGCACAATTTCTAGTTTTTCAAAATGTGTAAGAGACTGGCAGGCCCTAGAAGAAGCCTGAATAGCTTTCTCACTTAGGGACTGGCACTTCTAAAGAATAACCAACACTGTCAGTGCAGTGAGCCTTGCCAGAAGCCAAGAAAGCGTCTACAAGCAGCTGGTGGAAAAAAATCCCAACCCCTGCCACTGTCTTCAAGGTTCCTATCACAGACTGGCTTTCTGAGGCACCTGTCTTCTGGTAGCTCTGTCCTCTCTCTCTCTAGTGGAAGCACACAGCTCCTAGGATGGATGCCTGAAAGTCCTGATTAAATTAAATATTTTCTGTTCATAGAGACAATACCACACAAATTCATTTCCCCATTGATTGTTTCCTGGCAATAGCTAACATTCATTTTGGCTTGTTTATATAATGAATCTCCTCTGCTTCAGAGGTGTTGCTGCACAGCTCCTGAACAAGAGCCATGCAAGAGATTATTGTAAGAATGGTTCTTAAACAGCCTCTGAGACTGGAAGAAATAAAATGGTTCTTTGGGTACTCCTCCATAATGCAGAGCTACACAATTCACTGGAGAAATGTTCATGCTACAGCACATGAAAGCATGATTCTAAGGCCCATCCTCCATCCTATGCACTCTGTATTACTCTAAAAGCAATCCAGTGAAGAATGCACCTCTTCTCAGATCCTCACAACTATGTGATTGAGCAGGACTTTCTGTCCACCGTTGGACTACTTGGACTGTTGGTCATTTGCTGTTACTGAGTGTGTACAATTATAGGTCTTTAGAGATCTGCGAGCACAAAAAAATGGTAGCATTAACAAAGTAGTTTTCAGACAAAGGTGACTTTAGACAGTATTTGTGAGAACAAAGTTTTAGTAAAGAGCATATTTACTTGATTTTATAATTCTCACCCTATCTTGCTACCATGACAACCTCCCTTAACTACTTAGAGTTCAAGCAGGTTCTTGTTTTTTAAGGCCTTTTTTGTAATTCTTTATAAATTATCATACTATAATGTAGAAAGAGCATTTTCACAACAAGTTTCTACACATGTTCAGAGTACAACAACGAAATTATCTGCCTCCTGACATGAGACCTGTTAACAAGAGTGCTCTCATCTTCCAAAGGAATTCTCAAAAGCATCCTTCAGTGTACATTTCACTAAAGTACTCTTCCACTTAACCTGTGGTAGTTTGATGGGATGAGGCCTGGACATTATGTCACACCTAATTTATATTGTTGGGATTGGAAAAAATTTTAACTCCAACCTAACCAATATAAAACAAACACTTCAAAGTTTAAACATATCTTAAAACACAGGTTTTAACTGCATTGCCACTAGCTCATCTCACTTCCAGGCAAGGGTGGGTGGGTGGGTTTGTTCTTCCTTTTTTCCTCCCTCTACTTCAGCATTAGCAAAGAATAACCATAAACACTTTCCATAAACACAACTACTCAACAAAAAAAATACTCTATTGCACTGCAAATGGTGAATTTGGAAAACTACTGGATCAGGCAGAATGTATAGAACCATTTTTCTCCTTACCTCCTGATAAAGGTCACTGAGATCCTCATGATGTGCCTGCTTAGAGCATCCTGGGAACTCTTTGACACAACAGGAGTCAGGTGGCCAGTCCAATTCTGTCATTTCCAGCCAGTCTGTGAAGTACACCACGCCACAACATTTAAACTGCAAAAGAAGCATTAGCCAAGATCAGTAATAATTATGCTACTTCTTCAATAGTTAAAGTAGGACAAGGAATAAACCTAACAAAGTTCCTAATACCAACTTTCAAAATATTTACATAGAACTAAAAACTTCTACAAGTGCTTCCATGTATCTTGTTTTGCTGTACTTTGACATAAAAGCAACATGAAAAATATAATGCAGTGACCAATGAATACTTCAAAAAAGCCAACAATACTGCTCTGTCCTTTAAATCCCAATTGCTTCCTTAAAGGATGCTTCACACAAATTGTCCTATATCTGGATTCTCTTATCCTTACTACAAGGAACTAACATAATTTCATGTCAAAATGGGGACAAATGAACAAGTATACATGTGGTTGAAAGGAGTAGCAGAAAAAAGTCATACCAGTGAGGACTATTCTTGCAGGAGTACGACTACAGACACATTTATTGAAAACAGAAAAAGTAGAAATTTACCTGAATATAGGGGGGAAAAAAATTAAAAGAGTAAGCAAAAATGTATAGAAATCACAAATGCTGAAAGGAAAACTGGAAGTGGAAGGAAGTGGTATCACATTAAAATACTGCAACAGAATCAACCATAAAAATAAGAATTTTGGCTGCAAAGCAGATGAGGTGTAATTGGCTATAAAACCCACCAGGACCAACAACCTGTCTTCTTTGCAAAGCACACCCTGAGGTTTAAAGCCAAATGACCAGTCTACCACATTTTAGCAGCTGCTTTCACACAGAAAAGGGTGAAGCAGCTACATCAGATTCGGTTTGGCACCGGATGTGGACTTGACATGACTGAGATGATGTTCTGCTGCAGAAACAAGATACTACCTCTGCCTGAACATCCTCCAGGACCAGCCTGAGTGTAATACCCTGAGTCCTTTGATCCATGGGCTTGGGAACACAGCTGCCCCTTTTTACCCCCTTCAGAGCCAGGGTCCTTTATTCCACATCACTCACTGCTCACAATCGAGCAGACCAGTGCCCACACATACCAGACTCATACACCCAGCATCTAAACCATGAGTAGATGGTGTATAAATAAGAGCCCATCAATTAAGTAGTAACTGTGAAAGAACTTTCTCAGTTCCCCAAATCATTCATCTGGTCACAGGTGCCATAAGGAAAATCTAACTTCTAAAATTTCTTCTAACTTCTGAACGAAATTCTTCTCCCTCAGAAAAATTAAGGCTTAGTTGAAGTTTTATTACATATTATAACCAGCCATTATGATGAAACTACAACAACTTGGAGAAGAGGCGCTATTTAATTTAATTGACCTTTGCATTTAAACCAAGTGTCAGCTCTATTCAAGGCAAATTGACTGAGACCATTTGATTATATTATCCCAGGAACAGAACAGACATAAACACTCTACCTGTATATGAAGAATTACTCAGTTTCAAAGAGCACTCATATGGCCAGAGCAAGAACCTGGGGGAGGGGGGTAGGTGCTGGTGTGTAACCTCTTTCTTTCAGGTTTTAGTATAAATACAGACTAACCAGGTCTGCTGCCAGGAAATGTTTAAATAAACAGGAAATCTGTGCAACAATGATAGATTTCAACATTTCAACAAGGGCAGCACAATGACAGGCATTTAAAGAGTTCTCTTCCTGCACGTGAGTTATATTTGGAGTTAATGGGTTTTACCTTGGGCGATTTCGTGTTTCTGTAACACAATACTTCATTCTATAAAAACAGTTCTGAATTTTAGTAGGCTAGAGGGCAAAGCTGTGGATACACAAGGAAGCTTTTTGGTTTGTTTCCCACCCCCCAGTCAAAGGAAATAAAAACCCTCATCACTTTCACAAACCTCGGCCAAAGAGACAGTGTTGGCATCTTTTTGGAAACTTCCTTTCCCATTCCTTTCCAGCTAAACATATCTTAACCATGACAGCTCCATGAAAGGAAACTAACAGAGCCTAAGGGAAGGGGAGCACAGTTTAATATTAAAACAACATATAGACAAAGTCATTTTACTTTACCTGCAGATTTTTAATTTTATATACATCATATGCTTTAATGCTATAGTAATCCTAAAAGGTATTGGTGTCCTAACCTTACTGAAAAAGGGTATGAGAATGTTAGCAATTGAAATGAATTTATTAACATCCTGATTTTGGTGTTTAAGTGCCTTTAGGGCCTACAAAACCAAAAGAATTGGATATCAAGTGATGTTTAAAGATAGCATCTCTATGCAGTGTTTCAACCAAATGAACTTGCACTTATTTGCCTATTCACTTAAAACCAAATCTTCTCCTTTAGGAGACAAATAACACTCACTGAGCAGGTACTACTTTAGTTCATGAATTAATCAGCATCTTACCTCCCTCTGGAAGAAATTCCAAGCATGGGTCAGCCACTGGTACCTAGGTAGGCCATAATTGGTCATCCTGGCTTTCAGTGTGATCATATCAGACCACTGCACTGGAACCTGGAACAAGGAGAGAGAAGTGACTCACACAGTGGATCAGTAGGCTTGTGGCTTCAAACCCACAGGTTCCATCTATACTGAGATCTTTCCAGTGAAATGACCAAAATAACTATGTACACAATCAAAACAGGAGAACAAGTGCTGCAATTTATATGATACTAATATACTTTACAAGCCTTTCTTAAAATATCAAGGAAAAGTTATTAATTTCCTTTGCTTACAAATAAACGTACACTGAAAAGCAGTTACATTTTGGAGAGACTCAGGGATCATCTGGTACAATTTATTGATATCATTACCAGATTTTTTACTTGGCATAAAACTTGAACTGAGTCCCATCCAAGTCGTCAGGGATGGTATTTGTCTGCCCTAGTTTAGGTATCATTCCCCTGGCGTTGTCTTAGATAATAGAAATAAACAGGCAGCCAAATGGAAAATTCATCTCAAGATAAATAATTTAAACAGAGCAGATGCATCATTCCCTTGAACTCTCAAATCCACCTCATTAAGATGAAAAAAACTTTAAGTGTCTAACTTCTACATATGTAAAATTAATTGAGATGAATTCTATCCCTGGAGTTTTTTCAGCCATTTTCTGGCTTTGTCTGGAGTCCTGCACACAGGTATCCTGAATGTGCACCATTTCAGTAACTTGCTCAAAAACAGTACCAAGGAAGTACAGGCAAGGCCCTATGACCTTTTTTTTCCCAAATACACTCACAGCCTTGTGAAAATATTTTCTTCTGAAAGGATTCCTGAAGTATTTTTCTTTCAACTGTGACAACTCCGAAGTGAGGTGCTGGCGCACTCCATTGTCTGACTGTGACACCTCAGCAATTTGTTGCAAACAGAGGCAAGTGCTATGGCACCTGGCATGTAGTGAAGTTACGAGCCAAAATCAAAATCTCACTTCAACTCAGCAGCACAAATTTCAGTGATCCAAAACTAAACAAGGATCTGAAGACTGCAGTCTTCATCCTATGTCACCATATATTATCCATGCTGAGTTTTGACTTGTCTCCATCAACCTTAATAGTCACGGTGAAAGAAACCACAATCAGCTGTCACTTGGATGGGAGGGGAGCCCAGCTCCTCTAGAAGCCATGACTTTGCTCTCCTATTCAATTTGAAGCTAACAGACAGGGCATTTTGTAAATAGCAACAAATGGTACCTAAGAAAAGAAAATTTGCACAACACTTCTCAAGGAACCTGGTTTTCTTTGTGCTAGATCTTCTGCAAAGATATAGACACAATCACTGCCTGCCTGAACCCATAACACAAATTGGTAACATTTGATAACATTTAGGAACCACTAAGTTATACTACATTTTTGATGCCCTAGTAAAGCTTCATATAGTCTATATACTAATAAGGTCCCAGAAATTTAACATGTCTTTCACTTAGCAGATTTTTGCATTGAACTCACGATGGTTCACAAGAAAAACAGGTTAGCAGTAGAATACTAAAAATTCATAGAAGCATTATCACAGAATATTTCTATCACAAACATTTACACAGGTCACTAATAAATTAATTTAGTTTTGTACTCAATGCATTTCTCTTTACTCTGCATTGTAAGCTAGCACTCTGGTTTCTTTGGATAATATTTGATAGTGCTGCAATTAAGCTCATATTTGTTAGACTATTTTTTTACTGACTTGAGTTAAACACATTCCAAGGTTACGTCTTGGAATGTTACATCCAACTTCTTTAGGAAATCAATGGAAAGCAGGAAAAATATACTCAAGAACTGAGAAAAAGAAATTAAAAGCAAAGTAAAACAATCTAAATTCCACTGCAGTAAAGCAATTTAAATGCTAGAGCTAAGGAGGGATTTCAGAATCTGCATATTTGCTGCAAGAATGCAAACAAGTAAAACTGTAAATGTAATAGGTACATTGATGTACCTATTAAATATCTTCCTGTCAGCTCATAGTAGTGCAAAGTAATACATGATTGAGATGCATCCATTTGACTATATACCAATACTCATATGTAGACAAAAAAATCCTAGAGATGCTGGGTTGATTTCAACCCAAGTTCTATAAAGCTCTGTCAGCCACTGAAATCGAATTACTCATTATTATTTTTCTAATGACTATCAAAGCTTGATCAATGCCTAAATAAGCCAAGGACCCACACTGGCTTTTCAATCTTGTGGGTGGAATAAATTAGTCATGAGGCACACTGCATACTGAGAGCTATGATGAGCTGGAAGGAAAGCTGTTTATGCAAGGACTCTTAGAGCAACTTGAAAGAAAGCCCACACTGGATCAGCAGAGGCAGTTCTGCCTCAGTGACATTACTGACAACATCACCCACTCTACACTACACATCCACCTACGCTAATACCAACTGATCTCTGAAACCCACCAGGGGCTCATGTGATTTAATGCTACACTGAAACCAATAGTGCATCAAGACAACTCTGTGGTTATAAGAGGGAATTGTCTTATCGAGTAGGAGGAAGCACGTTCCAGGGAATGACCTGCACAGATATGGAAGAACCACTGAAAAACAACTGTTCTCTTCACGACTGCCACATTCTCTATGGTTCTCAGCAGCAAGAAATCCATCTCATCACATGAAGAGCAGTAGTGTTAGGACAAAGTGAATTATAAGAAATCAGGTGGAAAGAGAAAACAACAAAAAAATCCCCAAAACACACAACTCAAACCAGTATTTCATGAGGAATGAAAAAAAATACATATATAGGGAGAGAAGAAAATAGACAAAGAAAAACAAAAAAGAGCAACTGTGCTTGCTGCAACCCATTGCAGAAGATGCAGACATAGAATCCAGTGTTGTTCAGTTTAGCAAAAGGCTGAAGGGACAGCCATGTTTTCTTCTGAAGGCAAACAACATGACCAGTAACATAACATGTGGTAGGGCTATGCCAGCCTTTATCAAACTGTCCCAGGTTTGGGTTCCAGTAGAACAGCAGATAACCAAAAGCTTGGGGGTCAGACTAAAGCACCATACCTTCAGGTTTTCTAACTAAATAGTGAAGGCTGAAAAAGTGTGCTCCAGTGCTGTGAAGGCTATGTTATTTCAGGCAGTTTCCACTGACGAGATTTTTGTCAAACGATGGATGTTAGTTGTAACAGTCATCCTTGGCAAAACCCCTGCAGAGGGCAGCTGTGCCCATAACATGAAGAATGTCTCTTGTCTGTATTCCCAGTTTCATAATAAATCAAGCTGACATTTAGAGCAAAGGAATGGCCTAATCTCTATTATATTAGAATGGCTCTCTGGAATCTGTATTGCAGAAAAATGAATTCTGATGCAAAGTTCTGCTATGTACCTTCAGACTTCAGATCTGCCAGAAATTCCTTTCGTACAAGTACTATGTAAATCAAGAAAGCTACCTCACATCTTATTGCAGTATAATTGTCATCAACTGTTGGAAAAACCATTATATTGGGTATATCTTGGCAGTTGAGCGAAAAATATTTGTCCCTCTATTCATAAAAGCGTACCAGACAGAGTACGAGATATAAGGATATAGCAGCCAGAGTTACATTTCAGTTTAATTTGTTCAATGCTTACCTATTTTCTTGCATGATGGTTATAAGTCCTCAGTTTGAAAATTAAAGGTTGGTGTAGTTACAAAAACTAGACAGAGATAAAACCTTTTCAGAAGTTTACAGAAGAGTATTTTATAGTCAAGACATGCTTTGCTTTAAACTGGCATTTATAGCTTGTGGAGGTAGTGTGCAGATTTTAGCAGACAGCAAGTCCTTTATGGAAAGAACATGCTGTCTGTTTACAATGTAGTACACTCTTTAAAATGCAAAGAATTTATAAGACAAAATCCCTTCAAATTCTCTCGTCTCCTCTCTCAAAATCCTTATTTAAGCCTGAAGTTCATAATTTATCGTCAAAAACATTGAAGACTTCAATGAGAACCTACCTGAGAAAGAATTAACAAAAAATTAAGTTCTTAAATGGGGGGGAAGAAGGATTTGGCTGTCAAATACAGAGGGGGTAAGGAGAAACCCAGACAAGGCCTTCCAGACAGACAAACTCTCCCAGGAGAATTCTCTGTTTAAAATGAAGGCAATCAGTTGAAATTAAACTGTCAGAATAACGAACAGAGATAAACACTGCAGCAATTAGAAAACAGCTAGCTAATGGAAAACTTGGTTTTCTTCTGCTGAAAAAATGCAGTCTCCTTTTCTGACTCACCGTTATTTCCTGCTCGTAGGTCCAAACACCACAGGCCAGTTCAACGCAGAATATTACAAGCAAGCTTCCAAAATACTGCAGAAAACAGAATGGTCTTAGCTGTTTTTTATCCTCTTTGAAATAAAATAAATAAAAGAGAAGTTTAATATTGTAAAGTCTTTTTTTCAAAGTTAAAGAACATCTGAAAATATTATTCAAATTTCATATGATTTAAGACATAGAAACAAAAATACATTTTTATAACCAAATTATGAAAGAGTCAGGCAGCAGACCTTATAAAAGCTAAGATTATGGGACATTTCTTTCTTTAAAACTACATTCTTATCAAAGTGATTTAGGTATCTGAGGTCAGGTCTAACTGTACAAATACTTTGAGATTAATTGAAATATCTTTTACTATTAGAAGATATAACCCTTGAGCTATTTAAAAAATAGGAAATACAAGTGTAAATTAAGAAGTACAGACCTTGGTAATGATGCTTAAGAAAAACTGGTTGCTACAATTACATAGAGTGGGAGTATCTTCTACATAGCATCAACAAACCCTTTCTGAACTGCAGGATAAAGCTACATGGAATTTAAGGCTGTTTTAAATGGTGCTCCCTATTAAAAAAAAACCTTTTATTTAAAGCAGAAGTATACTCATTCATTCTTGACTCCAAACTTTCTTCTATGTCAGTGGACGGAGCTTCCCTTTGCTCTCAGTACACAAGACTTTAAAGTAACAATCTTCATGGATTTTAATTTAATTTGAAAATCAAAGAAACACCATCACAATTGAGAAGAGGAAGAGGAAGAGGAAGAGGAAGAGGAAGAGGAAGAGGAAGAGGAAGAGGAAGAGGAAGAGGAAGAGGAAGAGGAAGAGGAAGAGGAAGAGGAAGAGGAAGAGGAAGAGGAAGAGGAAGAGGAAGAGGAAGAGGAAGAGGAAGAGGAAGAGGAAGAGGAAGAGGAATATCATTCCATCAGTAGGATAAATGCCAAATGACACCTAATTTAGTTACTTCATCCTAGAATCTACTTAGGACAGAAAACATGTACTTAGGGTAAGTGATTATTTTTATATTAATGGGTAAATCAGATGTTTAAAAAAGAGCTTAAATCCACAAATGTTAGGCTTTAACAGTCTTCTACATAACACCTTTTCCATTCATCTGATCTAGAATTCAGTAATTCACAGCTACCCTGGCAGCTACTGGTCTTGCCTTAATCTCCACATGCTCACCAAATCTAACTCACTGAATTAGGCATCTAGAGGTGCACAGTGATGTATAACAGTGCATGTAAAAGTGTTCATGTTAATTTTCAGGAGAAACCTGTACCCATACTCTCCCACTGCAAAGGTCTATCCAATAAAGATGGTACTGAAAGCAGGATTCCTGTTTTACTAGTCTTCATCATGTGACATTGCATCTTTACAGTCATTACAACTGAACAACACACTGCATTTCCTTACAAATCAACACGTAAGCACACACAAAGCTCTAGTACAGGTCTTCAATAACCAAAATGTTCATCCTCCAAAGGTCTATAGGAGGAAAAACATGAGTCACACCTTCCAAGAACAATGGTACTTTCTCTAAAAAATAAATTAATGAGCTTTTATGCAAGGTATCTACTATCACTGCAGCATCTAATAGCTATGCAGAGAGTTCTTAAAAAACAAACAAACATGGAAATCTAATTTTCTAAGTATTCACTTCAAAAGCAGGAAAGAATGCCACATGCTTTAGTGCCACATACTCTCTTAATTAATAATTATAATAAAAATGTTTAAGGGCATTATGACTAACACTGACATTTTTGAGAGGGAGAACAACTAAAGGTTTCAATGAAAAGTGCATTTCACTTCTCAGCCGTCAGAAGAAATTTCAGTGTGTTTATGCTCTAACTGAATAACAAGCCTGGGACTGTCTGCCATCTTACACAAAAATCACTGTGGTGAAAGCGATACATCTGGGGGTGTACATATGGCATTCTCTGCAAAACTCCTAATTTGCAGCTCTTTGCAACATTTAATTTGTTCATCAAGCTTAACATTTGAAAGCTCCTCATCTTTCTCAGTGTGTAAGTTAAGAATGTTTGTGGCAGTAGTAGGAGACAGAAGAGCCAAACCCAAGATTTTCTCCTATTACTGAATAGAGCCCAAGATAGAAAACTATTTAGCCAGATTCATTCATAAACCACTTCTGGCTCTGCCAGGGACCGAGCACTCCTGACTAGCTACATCTAGACACATCAGGGCACTGCAGAATCAAGCTTTCTGTCCTGAGAAAGCCCATCTCTATCCATAACATAAAAGAGAAAACAGTGAGTTTACACACATGAAAGGCCATGCTCTGAATTGAGTGACTGCAGCCACCCTGAACTCGCACACAAGAGGTTGTTTCTCTCCATTACTGAAGGGGAATATTGCACCTCTCTCTATATAATGGTTTGCAAAACAAATACGTCTTATGTAAGTTTTTTTTTTGGGAGGGGGAAATATCCTCTAACCATTATTTAAATGTATTACCTCTAATTTCCATCTTCCAAATATAGAAATTATTACTGGCTTCAATGCTTATTCCTTGTCCCCAGTTACATTCCCACAAGAGTCTGAAAGCTAAATGCATCTTCCTGCATTTCCATGCCTCTGGTTCTTGCCAGAAAAAAGGACTTGGTTTTGAAGCAGGCTTAACATTTCTTCCTGTGGGCTGAGTGGCTACATGTCATAAAGATGAGTAACTCACTGAGCAGCACGGTTGTATATCACACTCAAAACCACACCAGGAGGTCCCTGGTAGAGCCTTCCACAGAACATCTCCCTCAGAGTATTCTTGGCCATATTTTTTTACAGTCTCTTCATTTCTTTCCTTGGTAGAGAAGGTAAGAAGGAGAAAGAACATAAGAGAGTGAACAGTTCTGTAAAGACATCTACGAGCTATGATAAAAGCAGAGTTATGATTGTTTTAAGAACTGGAGACCCTTTACAAGGCAAATCCTACAGACATTTCCCTTTTGTAGACAATTGCTAATGACTGTCATTCTCTCCTTAGTCTGACTATGTAAGTAATCAGAAAATTGGAGTGGTGCCTTGATCCTGTTACAAACCCAACAGTTTCACTGAAGAACCTCCTCCAGCAAAACTGTGAAAAACCTAAAGTGTTGCTTCCTTGAGAGAAGCTGAATGACTGAAATGCTGGCAGAAAACACTCTTTAGAGAGCAATAAATCAAAGCAAAAATACTTGCCAACTTAAATAAAGCATTAGCCATTTACTGCTCCATACATCATGCTTGTGGCCAAGATACTCAACTTAAGCATCCCTTCACTGTAAAATGGATGTTGTCAGTTTGCAGGGGCTGGTCTCCTGCAACCTCTTTGTTCAGCCTGCTCTACCACAGGTCACAGGCTGGAAGGGAAGGAGGGAGAAGAGAGGGAAGCAGCAGCTCTGTAAAGCAGTAGTTTTCCAACAGGAACATTGCATCTAATACCTGGAACATAGCACAAGCAATTGGATTTGCAGCAGTGACAGACTGCAGAGGCATAAACAACTCTTTTTCCAGCACATCAGTTCTGAAAGAGGTGAAAGACCTGGGGACTCAGGAGAATGACATTCTCCTTCCTATCTTATGCAAGAGACAAAATATTCAAGAACTGGGAATAGAAACAAAGTCATTACCATGAAAACCAGTTTCAGAAATGTAAAGAGGCATGAAGGGCCTAGGAAAGGTAGTAAAGATATTCTGTTTGTAATCACTGTTCTGCTGGAATACTCCTCATGTGGTACAGCCACAAAAGTGACCACAGCCAATATTCAAATCCTGAAACCTCCAATGCAGAAACCACATGCAGCAAAAGCATGGAATCCCATCACTGAAATACTAGCTACTAGTGCAGAGATGCTACCAGCTTATACTCATCTACTGCAACTTGTAACAGCCTCCACAGAGCTCTTGTTCCTGGGCAAGTCAAACAACCCCAAGTTCACATCTACAGGGAATTCATATATAAGACAGAAATGACAGGGGGATAATGAATGCAAATCCCATTATGATGAATTTCAGCCACAGAAGAGAGGTAATCATCAAGTAAATAAAAACAAAATCCAAACCAAAAGATAACGAACACCTACCAAACAAAAAAACTAGTTAGTATTGAATAGATTTTGTCCTAATTCAAATAGTTATCTTCATAAAGGCTATCAAAGCCTGATAAAACACTAAATAATGTGCAGGGTATTTTCAGATAGGCATTAAAAATTGAAGCAATTAAAACCTATTTTTGTAAAGATCTGTAGAGGCTGTGTAAATATAATAAAAAATTTTCATCTGAATAAAATTTCTGCACACCACAGTGGCACCCCACAAGAGAGTACAAGCTCCATATATGTCACTGCATGCCAGTGCTCCATACACAGAGCATATATGCTACGGCACATGCTCAAAATGTCTTTGTATGTCTCCATCTAAGGCTAAAAACTAAGTCACAAAATTAGTTTATCCTAAGTAAATTGCAACAGGCTTTTTTGATATTGCATCTATTCTACCAAACTAAGCTAATGTCCACCACCACCAAATATATTCCAGGAACATATTTATTTCTTGATCAAAAATAGCAAATGCAAGCACAAAAGCACTATTACTGAATCTAAGTCATCTCATACTTGTTTTGAAGGTCTTTTTCCCAACTACTCCCATTCTGTTCAGAGATAAATAGCAAAGAGCACACACATGAAGTGTCTCCTGGCATCAAATCTCTCCCACATGGCTTTCCAACTGCATATTACAGGAATTTTTTGTTGCAATTGTGGGCAACTTAGGGAAGGATGTAAAGCACAAAGCACAATCTTCTGCAGATATATATTATAAAACTCCTATAGTTCTAGGGATTTTGTGTTCAATGCACATGGTATCTGCAATCAATGAACTAATGTGATTTGTCTATGCTTTTCAGGCAAGAGGTGAAAGGAACTGGTGAAAAATAACCTATTTATGTTACCAACACGGCAACAAGATGATGGACAACACTAAGAAAACACAGTACAAGAGAGAGATTTTAAATTCCTCTCAAGAGTTTTTTTCACTGCAGAAATACTGAATTCTAACTACATTTAGCATAGTAAAACTAGAGTTAAAACTCTAGTGCCCTACTGTGGTTCCCTTTAGTGCAACAGCTAGGGCAATGTCAACAGGCAGGGCCCTACTTTGGCCACCAAGATGATCCCACCAGCAGAGATACACAACCTGCACGACTCTCCTCGGAATCCTGTGTAAATATTCGGTCAGAAACAAAGCTAAGGCCAGGAATTCTATTAGAAATTTAGTGACTTGGGGTATTTAGTGACCACTATGGCACTCTGCTGCCAAGCAATTCAAGCAGTTAAGAGCTGCTGTACCATAAAGCTGATTGTACCCATGATGGCTTCAGTAACTTGCTGCCAATGACTTATGAAATGCTTCATCAGCATTCATCAGATACTACAACCAGTAAAACTGTGCTGTTAGCCTACGCACAAGGAGAATTAAGGACCTGAACACACCCTCAAGTCATGCTCCTTTGAGCCTGCTCGTACCAGTGATTGTTTTGTTTGCCATGTGCAAGTGTGATTTGGAAGCAAGAGCCATGAACATGAATAGAGACAGGGTTCTGTGTCAGCCCAAATTTCATATGAACTAGAAAGGCACAAGAATGGTTTAGTTTCTCTTTTTTCTCACTCAGACCTGTTTTGTTTTACATTGCATCATGCTCTGCTGTTCTGACAGCTTCATAGTTAACTACTAACCTGAGGAGACTTCACCATCTACTTAATTAATCCCCAGAGAACAAATATATCCCATCACACAACACAGTCAAAATAGTGACTCCTTAAGCCCATTTCCAGACAGTGAGAAAGCAACAAGAGTGCATTCTGTGTATGAAAGCAAACAGCAGTGGCAGGCAGGAGCCAACCAACGGAGCCAGAAGTTGCAATATAGTGAAGAAAAGAGAGAGCATGGGGAGCTTTTGGAAAACTTGTTTTACAAGACTGCAGAAATCCTTCATTTTCTGAGCAAATGCACCTTTCTTTAAAGATCTGTGTACTTATTAAGGAACCAAAATTCACATTACCTACATTTTATTTCAAAAATATCTTTTTTTTTCAAGCTTAACCACTCTCCTCCCAAACACTATTCTTTCAGAAGATATAAAACCCTTTTTTTCCACCTCAGACTCAAGAAAATATCCAGCCCTTATGCCAGAGCAAATGAAGAGCAGCTGATCAACAAGCCTATTCTCTTCAGCTTGCTGTCTCACACTGCTTTCTTGAACAACATGTTCCATGTGGCATTAGAGGTGAAGAAAGCTCTGGAAAGGGCAGGGGCTAAAGGAAATTCCAAGAGGGCAGCTGCAGAAAGAAACCTTACTGTAACCTCTAAAGAGCAGAGTAGATGGTATGTAAAGCAAATGCCAGCAGATTTTAGGAGTTATGCATAGCATTTCCCAATGGCTAACAGCCTGAGAGCATCAGCCTTGATCTTCTGAGATGCAAGCTATCCAAACATCTCTGCCCTTGGGAAACCTCAGATGACCATCACCACTGATCTACCAACAGGAACCAGAACTGTTCTGTGTAAAATGTAACAAGTCCTTCCTCCTTCAAAATCTTAGAACCTATGGTTCCCACTACTTTTATCAGTTTACAAGCTAACAAGGTTATTTGAATGATTAATCCAGCTATCTTCTTAAAAAAGGTGGAAAAAAAATCATTAAACAGAGTTAGACAAGCTGCAAGGAAAACTGACATCCTGTTTATCCACCTAGCAGTAAAATTTTCCCCTGCCTCCCTCCCCTGCACCCTCAGTCCTGCCCTGTAGGAATTAACAGTTCATTAGTCATTTTGATTTTAAATTTGGTTTATTTGCTTGATAACACAGAAATTTGTGAGAGATGCAGCCAAAAGTCAACAGGGCAATGAGCTGAAACCACCTACTTGCAACATAAGCTATGGAATGTCATCCAGGTCTTCAAAATAAATACATTTCACACAAAAATGATTAAGTATCTCTACTATCTTAGATTTGGTTTCCCAAATCACAAAATTTTATCAAAACATCTTAAAATCTATGATCTTTGCAAAGTCCACCTCTCTTCTGTAAAACTCCATAAGTAATTTTTAAATTAATTTTTTAAGGCAATGAACATTTTAGTTTTTAAAGCTATGTATCCTAGTTCTTTTTACTATGATATTTGTTTATTTAAAAAACATAATTATTTACGGTTAGATTTTTGTTCACAGTCTTGACTCTTCTGTGTGATATTCTTCACCTGTTGTAAATTTTTACTTGAATAGTTACCTTTGCTTATATATGTAAACTGGTAATACTTAGGAAATAAGCAAATGCACACTTCAAACAATTATTAGGATTTATTTGTTAAGGGTTCAGTTACCTCAAGTCAGTGAACTTCCCGCAAGAAGGGTTATCACAAGGTCATGGTAAAGTACTAAACAGGACAGAGGTGAAGGACATTGGACCACGATTTTCTAATGGCTTGCCATTTTCCCTTTCCCCTTTTTCTTCCCCTATTTCATAAGATTTATATCAAAACCTGAAGTTTCCTATTCTGCATAGATTTTTCAAAACACAGCTTCCTTCATTTGTCTACCTGCTCTTTATTTTCTACCAAGGAAATTACACACCATAAAAATGTTTCCTTGGTCAACCCTAATGGCACCAAATAGTGCTGCATTGCCTCTGCAACACTGCTGAGCATTCAAGGCAGCTGCTCAGTGCCTGGATGAAAGCAGCAGATCACCACCATGATCACAGCAAACATTTGGATTTAAGTCAAGTACTTGGAAGAAGACCTGGACACTCCCACAAGTTCAATTCCTGTCATGCTTCCCCATGCTGTTCAAATACACAGCTGCTCTTGCTTGCCATGTATTCTGCAGGCAGCTCCCCCATCTACACAGCTCCCAATATCCCACATGGACAAGCAACTCAGGTCTCCTCTCCCACTTAAGGAAATTAGGCACTGTTTCAAAGCACGTGCCTTTGAAAAAGTCTTTTAAGGACACACAGCAAGGACTTATTTATGTCAGGGAAGGTCAATAAAATACAGCATGCTGACACAGGCAGCAAGAGAGGTTGGCATTGAACCCCAGGACAATGTACTCCACAGAGATGGGAACCCTACAGAGCACACACTTACCTCCAAAGCTTGGCTTAGCTCTTTTGTAACACTCTGGCATCACCAAAAACCATCCCAAAACCAAACAACTTGTCTGAACCTTAAAAACCATGACCTAAACAGGAAAGATACACGCTCTCCATTTCAAGGCAAAGAGATGTATAGTAATAAGTACAGGCATCATCTCCACCAGTTTAACTTTGAATTCTAAGTTAGAAATAGAAACAGAACAAAAAAAATCTATTTTCTTGAGAAAGCTGTTCATATTTCAAACTACTGGGGTATAATAAAAGTTGGTGAACTTGAAGTGTATTTTCTCTTACCAGTGGAACATCAGAATGCAAGCTAAATGTCCAGCCCCTTAGTTTCTCACTGGCTATCTGAAACTGGCTAGAGGTTTAGCAGAGTACTGTCTTCTCATCAAACTTGAACTACAGTATTATAAATACATTTAAACCAGTCTTTCAAACAAGGTAGGCCAACCTGTCTTGTGAATCTCTGTCTTCCTCCCACTCACACATTTTTAAATGGGCTGTTGATAAAAGCCATAAAATACAAAGTCTGTCCAGCTTAATACTAAACTGCATGGGTTTAAACCAAGTGTGTTTATTAGTTGTTTTTTCCCTTCAATGCTAGGCATCTAAATAATTTAGAAATACTTCTAGTTGGTAAATAACAATTCCAGTGCCAAATGTTAGTACCATGTTAGGTATTGGAGCAGCTGTAACTGTGCTGAGTCCACATGGATAGGAATGAATATCCTCTACTACTAGAGAGGAAATAACCTATACTATGTACTACTGCAGAAACTGCCACAAAAGGGGAAAAAAAAACAGGCAGAAAATTTTTTTATCACTGAAGTCTTCCACCTCTAGTCATAAGTACTACAGAATAGTGGATTCTGCAGTAGTGTCATGCAGCTAACATTTCACACAGAGTAAGAATGCCTTCTAGGAAGAAAACACTAGCAGTTACTGGTATCTTGCAACATAGCAGATGTCCAGATTTAATCACCTCTATCATCTCTGCATCCATGTGGACTGAAATGGGTGTATATATATATATACAAGAATTTGCCACAAGTGATAAAACATCAACAGTATCTCAGCATTCTTTAGATAGATTTCACAGAAACCACTAGTTTAATGATGGTTTGCCTGGTTGTGTTTCAACTCAATACACAGCTTAGTCTACCAGGGTCCAATTTATAATTTATAAATTTATAACAGGTTCCACCATAACTAAATTAATAAGCTGCTTAAGCACACACTAAGAGGGTCTAACAATGTTTAGCTTTGAGGAATATTTATTACCCTGTCAACTATATGATAAAAATCAGTAACAGGATTTGCCCTGCTGACCATCAAATATTTCTAACATCTTTCCCCTTTGTGAAAACATACACAGACAAATTTGAATCCTGTGCTGTTTGAATGCTGCAGTTACAGAAAAGTCATGGTTAAAAATACAAGAACTTGCAATGAAAATTTCAGCCAGGAAGTATTTTCCAGTAGAATTTTCATGAAACTCTTCTTTTCAAGCAACAGAGCTTACTCTTGCTATTTTAATAAAACAAGAATTCAAAAAACCCAAAAAAAACCCAAACAAAAAACCCAGAAACAAATAAAACAAAAAACCCCAACAACAACAACAGAAAATAAAAAACAAACAAAAAAACAAACAAAAAAAACCCAAAAAAACAAACAAAAAAACAAACAAAAAAACAAACAAAAAAAAGAAAAAAAGAAACAACAAGAAAAAACCCACATAATCTTAGGGTTACTATTCTTAAAGAATACATGCACTTTTTCAGGGTCTGGGTTTTTTTCAGTTAGGCAATGTGCACAACAAACTTTGAAAACAATCCAGAACAGAGTCTCAGAAGAAGAGAGGCAAATCCAGAACCAATCATGTTGAAAGAACTGTACCAACCACCATAAAACCAGACTCTACTTTCCCATGCTTGCACTTCCAAGTCAGTGACTTGAAGAGCTCAGATCTTCCACTTCAGGCTGGCATCACAGCTACTTCTAAATGAGAATGTTGGTCAATCACACACCAAAAAAACAAAACAAAACAAAAAAAAACCAAAAAAAAAAAACCAAAAAAAAAAAAAAACAAACCAAAAAAAAAAACAAAAAAAAAAAACAAAAACAAAAACAAAAACAGAAAAAAAAAAAAAAACTGAAGGTACAGATGGACTCTTCAGACCAATTATCCTTCAGGACGTACTTCTGAAGTAATTCAAATGAAATGATCATAGCTTTAAAATGCTGGTTCTATAAAAAGACCAGAGCATGCACCTCAGAAGACTGAGGTTTTACATTTTCCCACCATTAAGCTGAGCAAACATGATTTTGATGTATACTTGTGCCCCCATGTGAAGACAGAAAGGTTTCAAGAATTAACTGCAAGACAAAATTTCAAAAACAAATGAAAATGATTATGCATTCAAGTGTACTAAAACCAAACACTATGTTTATTTTATTGTCTTTACACTTTATTACATTTTCCAAAAATTCATTTCAATTAACATCAGCACTAGCAATGAGCATGCTGCCAGGAACATCAAGATTTGTATCCAAATATCTGTTCACGCAATCATTATGGCTTTCATGTACTTCAAAAAGAAGACTAAAAGCACAATTGAAGAGGTTGTTAATGTTTTACATGAAGGTTCTTTTCTTTTAGTTCATCTGGTTGAACAAAAGCTCATTTTGTTGATCCATCAGTTTTCTCATTAGCCTGATGAATGAAGCATTGACTTAAGTCTGCATACTTCTGTATGGTATAACATAACTGCATTCATTTAACAATCAATCAAAGACAATGACATACTTAGGAAGATATAATTTAGTTTTGCTTATCAGTTTATTTAGCAAGAACAAATCTCAAGCTCCTGAAAATGAAATATTGCAACATGATATAAATGTCTTGCTTTGATTTAGTGTAACTTGACTGCCTAAATACACTTCAAATGATTTATTTCCAGATGGTAGTAAAGCCAATAAATTATTTCTTCTTTTCACTTGCAGTGTAAATAAATGGAAGGCCAAAACAAGTTTTAACTTCATTATCTCTTGAAATAGTGAGGTAGGTTTTTTTCAAAGCTTATACTACAAGTAAGTTTTTCTTTCCCCAGATACTATGTGGCATTGATCTACATCATACAGTTGTTTTTACCTTTTAACTAATTTAATTAGTATTAAAAGCTACCACCACTATAAAATAAAGAACACAATTTGAAAGTAATCTTATACCCTTACAAAAATCCCTAACATTTAGTAAGTTTATCATATTTTAATACTTTCACTATTACATGAAACAAAAATATGTACCAAGCCATGGTATGAAATTACATTAATCCATTACTCTTACACACGTCCACAACTAACTGTCTTAGAACTTGTTTCCATTTATTTTAACATTGCAGTGTTAAGATCTAGAAATAAAAACACATGACTTTTCTGTTACCCTAACATGTTCAGATTTAAATGACAGTTTTTCTCAACAATATAGTTTTGAAAGAATAATCTTCACATTGCATACAGGCAGAACAAAATATCCAAAAGGAAAAACAGCACTGCCCTCTTGCAACTGAGGAACACTTCCATTGCAGACATTTAGCTGGAAATATCAAATAAACCTTTTTCCAACCCCCTCAAATTAAAAAAAAAAACCAAACAAACAAACAAACAAAAAACAAAAAAAAACAAACAAACAAACAAAAAAAAAAAAAAAAACATTTTCATACAAAATCCCAGTACAGATTTGCAATTGTTTATTCTGCAGTTAGAATATTTCTATTAGAGAAAAGCAAAGGTTCTATAAACCTCAGCCAATTTCTTACAGTGTTTTACAGTCATTTTGTGCAAAATCTGTGAGGTTTAGGTGCCACATACTTAAGCCTGCACAGATCCACAAGAAAAATTCAACTGAATGCACTCTGTGAGAATCCAACAGGCACTACACACTACACTACAAAAACAGCAGGAGCCCAACTCTACTTGTAAAGGATCCTGGATATTGCCAAGAGCTGAAGGGTTCTATCTGTCCACTTTCTCCTACTGTAATTACAGTAATCAAGTCCTATACACCTCTTTCACATCCATTGCTCCCACTCTCTTGGACTTACAGAGAGCTTGAAATCCGGCTTATCCTCATGTTAAAAAACAGAATCCAATGTTACAAAGAGCTACAGATACACTTTTAAGAAGCATACAGATACATGGCACTCTTAGTTTTCAGTACTGCCAACAGTCTAAAAATGTTAACTCTAAACCTTTAAAATTTGTGTGAATTTGACGGGCTTTTGTTGGAGTGACATTATTTTTGTTTGTTTTTTGTTTGTTTGTATTTTGTTTTTGGTTGACTGTTTCTTTAATTGTCCTCAAATTCACTGACTTCCAGAGGAAGAACATGCTGTTTGGCCCCCTTAACAGTCAAAGGCACATCACAGTTAAACTGTACACAAACCCTTGTGCAGTACTGCAAGTAGAAGGGTACTACACTTCAGCTGTTGCCAGCTTAGTTATATACTCTCCAAATGAAGGGAAAAAATGGGTACTTGGAATTTATTTTTAAATTTGATCAAAATCAAATGCAACTGCAAAATTCCACATCCATGTAAGAAGACAAAGCTTCTGAACATACTGATAATTAACTTTCCTCAGCTACAAGTGCTGTTACTTTACACACACAGTCAACAATGGAATAAAGCAAAGTCTAGGTTAGGTAGCTATTGCACAGCTAGGAGTCAAAACAGTCACATACAGTTTTACTTCAGAGTACTCAGACTCATGTCCTTGTAATTATTAGTACTGAAGAGTTTGAGTTATTTTTCCCTTCAACAACTCCTCTATAGATTAAGTGAATTTTTGCCATTGAGACACTGCTTGTCTTTCAGTCACAGCATAATGCAGTCTAGGCAATAAATTATTTCCTATCGTGTTCTTTGCAATTACAATTCCTCACCAAAACCATAACCCAACAGGGTAATAAAAAATAATCAGTATTTATCTAGTGCCTGTGGATTAAAACCTTTCTAACACTCCTGAAACAAAACAAAAGTTATGAAACATACCCAGACAAGGAGCAACAGATTTCTTTTCACCGTTCCACAGTATCCCAGCATTCCAACTATGATGAGGAAACAGCAGACTGCAATCATAACCGGGTGGACTACAGGAAAGTAAGTCAAAATGACAGCTTCCTCCACCCTAAAAAACAATCAGAACAATAATCAAAAAAGCACAATCACAAAAAAAAAAAATAAAAAAATACAGCCATTAAGAAGAAAACAGTTGATTAGCAGATGTGTTCTTTCCAGCACCTTACACATTTCACAAAAATCTCTTCAACATGGTCTTAAAGTCAAACACTGCATTCAGGTACCAAAAATTGCATTGTCCAAAACTTCTCTGGAGCAAAGGTGATCTTCCTGCCCTACTCTTGCACAGTATGCAGCACAATGGGGCCCTGTTTTATAACAAGGGCTCATAAGCACTGTTTATTTTATTAATTTTATTAATAGAATTTCTAAATCTCTGGACTGAATTAACTAAATAGTAATAAAATATGATTGATTACATGTTGTCAACAGGCCAAAAATTCACCCCTGTCAGAAGAGAAGGGCAGAGGACCGAAACCCTATCTTTCCTCTTCTAATTTCAACCTATGCCTGAAACTATGGCAAAAAAAATGCACCTTCCAATAAAACAATTATTATTTTAACTGAAAGATTCTCAATGCTACAAATCCTAATTAAGAAGCTTACTACACAGAATGAACAACACCTTCCCCAATCAGTAACCCACAGAGATTAAAAGCTTAACTAAAGCTTTACCTTGTTTCTGCAGTTAAAGTGAGAACATTATTCAGGTAGTCTCTCAGCCAAGCAGAAACACCTAATATGCTGATGGACATCAACTAAAAAGAAAACATTAAGTTACTTATCAAGTGATTAATGCAAATTGCAAGATTATGCATAATTTGAGTAGAAGATCAGTCATCACTAACATCTTTCATGCATTTATTTGAACAACATACTGCCCCCAGAGCTGTACTTCTATATGCTTAGAATTGGTTTGTTGCCCAAGTACTAGGGTGACAGTGACAATAATCTTCTTTTTCACCTAGTGATACTACTGCTGGCTCCTATCCCACCACTACACAACATACCATAGAAACAACAGGAAGGGCTTACACTGCTAAAATCAGTAACTCTTCAGGGCTCACAAGTGATACACATCAGCCTGCATGAAACCATGAAGCCATGCTCAGGTACACAGCTAGTGAAGAAAAATCTGATACAACAGTCCTGATACACTGACACTCAAGAGAGGAGATTTATCTTTATTGGGTTAAATTTAGCGGAATCTGGTTCTCTTGCTCAGTCAGACAGAGTCACACCATGAACACTATATCTCAGTTTCCTGAACCATAAAATGAAAATAAAACTAACTGCATTTCAATTCTAAACCCTATAAAGCAATTGGATACCTAACATGTCAGGCACTTCAGAGGCATAAAGCCACTACACTTTCACCAGGACAGCTCCCACTGGAAGTAAATCCCCAAGACTGTGCCTACCTAGAATTGCCACCACCTCAGTAGACATGGATTTCTGTCACCTGATGACTATACACTTCAGCACACCTGGAACTTACCAGGAGAAGCTTTGACTTTTGATTTTCTTGAGAAGTCAAACCCAAGTAGCACATTCAGAACCTGCCATGCTGTGACAGCAGCAGCTCTGCTGCTGTAGCAGATACTGCTAGAGGATGAGGCACTCCTCATTCAGTTTCACAGGGACACCTAGGCCTGAACCACAGAAGACACAGGACCTCAGAAGCACCACTGTCTGGCTGAGGGAGGGAGTCCTAAGCACACTGACTCTCCTGAATGCTAGTTTTCATGAACTCCATAGGGGTATGGCAGGACACATCAGCATTATACTTAGTTTCCTAAATCAGTAAAAAGTTCTAATTTCCCGCTGTCCTCAACATGCCCTCATATTGCCCTGAAGTTGTATTGATGAAGAAGTTAAGTGGTTGAAACCTAATGGGAAAAGTCACCCTGTGTCATTACTGGCTCCTTAGCCTGCAGCAAGCCCACAGCAGACTACTTCTGCCTTTAAAATTTCACAGAAGTCACAGCAGCTATCCCAGAGCTTCTTCCTGGTGCACAAAGTACAGGCTCTGCCGTGGTTCTGAGTGCTGCAAGCAGGAGCTGGGTGCTTAGCATGCTGCAAGCAGACTCCTGGAAGCTAGTGCATGCTACACATCTACTGTATTCACTCATGTTCTTTACACTCTGTGGGATCTGTTTTGGCTGGTGAAACAGTAACAGTAAAGAACATTTCCTATTGTATGATTAGCAGGAAGTTGCAGGAACAAGGAAAATATGATGACTGGAATCTCCTCCTAAATAAACTCCTCCCACCTATCTCTGAAGAAAGCATCAGCCAAGCATACAACACAAGCAGTCAAAAACACTAGAGGTAAAGCAGACTACAAGCAGCAGCCTATTTCCTTGCTGTCAAAGGGTAATAGGAAACATTTTTAACCCTCCACATCTCCCTGGCCTGTTGATACACACAGAAAAGCATTAGTTCACACATCCACTTTGTTTATGGTAAAATATTTAAAATATAACCCAATTTGGTTACTTCATTTTACAACAGTGGTGTTCAGAAGTGAGAAGTCCATCAAAACACTGCTCAGTAACTATTAGTAAGAGCCAGATGGTTCTGCCACAGAAAACAGTACCAGAAAAATGATTGTTTTCTAAATAATACTCTTTCTCACATACCAGACTGGTGGATCTACTCCTTGCTGCTCATTAGGCACTCTCAGGCTGCACGAATCTTCTTTCAGCTGTCAGTATGCAGCAACACATTGTACACAGCAGTGAGAGGTAGTGCATATTGAGGAAGGCAAACCAGCTCTTTCACCAGAGGTAAGATTTGGCAGCATACTGAAGCATGCAGGTTACTCACAGACAAGAGGGAGATCACAGAGCAACCAGGTAAAAGGCAGAGGGGACAGAAAGGACTTCCTGGAGACCAGGAGTACTGAGCAGAGTCCTGTCACTAAGGGAATCATTCAGTTCGCTAGAAGAAAAGGACCTGCATGCAAAGGCAAATCAGGAAGGACAAGAACTTTCATTTCTTTTCTATCTGCCTAAACTGAGTCTTCTCTACCTAGATATGCATTTTTACTCACATAAAATCCATGGAAAATCTAGGCAGATGCATCACCAAGCTAAGGCCAACACACGGCTGTGTGACTTCTACAGAAATGTTTAATGACCACATCAGAGAACATGACTCCCTCTTCACTATGAACAGCAACTGGAAGAAAAGGACTGCTTCCTTCAACCTAGGGAACAAAACTTTCACCAATAATGTAACTACATGAACACCATATCAGCTCATAAGAACAAGCTTTCTATGAAAGGCCTCTTGCATCATTCAGAAAGATTGTAGCAATTTAGAACCCCCTGGCTACTCTCATTTACTATGAATAACTAACAATTACTACTGTTTCTTGCAAATTACACACAAGAACCTTCCACCTATAAAGTCTGTGAAAGCCAGGCTAGCGCTCAACTACTCACCTACCCCGTGCCTAGCATGATCTCACCACCATTAATTGCTTCAGGGGTTACTGACTTCTGCTACTCTGAAAATGCTCAAGAGCTAGGTCAGCATGACTCTGAAAAAAGTGCAAGCATGTTGCCTCACCTCACTGCTACACAGATGTTACAAGAATGCCTGTGCAACACTCTCCTGCCAATCAAATCCCTAGTGGGGCACCTTTGGGCACCATATTTTCAAGAAAGTCCAAAGTGAGTTATTACTCTGCATGACCTGAAAGTCACAGTGCTGCGACACACTTCATTCACAGGCATGAAAGTCAGTGTCCAAGCTGGGGCAGCAGAAAGGCACGGGTCAGAAAGTGACGGCAAATACTCAAGAGGCTCCTCTTGAAAAAAAGAGGCCTATGAAAGAGCAACTCAAAATAGCAATTCAGCAGTAAGCTGATTACAAAAGGTGCATTTCACAGCACATAAGCCAGCAAGATGTTCGGTAGCCTTCACTAACAGAAGGAAATGATGGGGGAAAAATAGCATCCCCTCTGATCAGCAGCAGTGAGCCTCAGGACAGCAACACGTTTACAGATGAAACATGCCTTTGCAACACCAGACTGTCCTGCATAATGACTGATGCTTATTTTAGTGACAAAAGATTATCAAGTACTAGTTCCCATCCATCAATCCTCTTGCTCACCTGCTCCATAGCCACAAGAACACAACACACATCTGGCCTCCACAGCCTCCTGCTGACTCAATGTGCAAATGTGCTGCCCTGTAAGAGCACTAAACATCCTCCAGTGCCAGATAACATCAAGAAAGCTCCAGGTACCCACCACTTTATATCACCTACAGCACATACACATCTTCAGCCAGCAGCACAGGAAGTCCAGCAGTACAAATAAGACCAGGCACTCAGGAGGGAGAGACAATTACAGCCTCCCCAAAAACCTTGGTGTGCATCCAAACACACCAGCAAGTGTCAGCAAGGCACATCACTGCCAAGTGATTTTCAGAAAGTCATGGGCAGGAGCACGATGCTGATGACAGCTATTGTTGGTTCATTTGAAGGATGGTAAAACGGTGGCTCCAAAAAACTGGCAGTCCCCTCTTCAGCCATTGCTTTGTAATTAACTTGTATGTAAAATACAGCTAAAATCTATATCAAGCAACCAGATGAAAGAACACAAGTTTGACAAATAAAACTGCTAATATAATTCTCATACCAGCAGCAACATCATTTCCCCAAAAAGTCTGCATTCAAACTTCTCTGATGACAGCCAATCTGCTGTGCTGTAAATATAATATGATAGTGTGCAGTAAAACATGTTTATTTGTTGCAGCTGGCTGCACAAGTCACTATGGGTTTAATTCTGAACTGTCACAGTATGTTGTATAGCCATCAAAACAACATTGAGGAGCCCATAATGATGCTTGCTGTAATACTCTATTTTAAATATATTTTCATACTGATTGAACATAGGTAATAAATTCTATTTTTATATATGAACAATATGCATGCAATAATATATCGAATTTTCAAGTGAATTTCTAATGTAAAGTTTTTAAAGCTGCTAAGGTTTTCTCAGACAATTTCCAACAACAGACCAGCTATTAGGAACAATCATTTCCAAACTTAGTTTAAATTGTTTTTGGAAATCTCTTATGTAAATCAGACATCAAAATGAAAATATAAAAAAAATCATCTGCAATTCATTAAGTATATATTTTAAGCCATTATTTTGAAAGTTCTACTCCCAGTGTGTCTGAGGCCATATCTAAACAGGAAAATAAATCTGCATTTCCAATTAATAAATGAACATGGATTTCTGTCTTTAAGGGAGGAAGTACAATTGATCTTGCTATATCCACACCATTGTTCATCCTCTCATAATTTTTTTCATTCAAACATTCTAACATTCATTTTACTTTTGCTCAAATTTGAGAAATGCCTTTTTTAACTATTAAATTGGAGCAAAGATTAAAAGTATCTTCCATACCAAAAATCACTCATGATCACTTTTATTCTAACAGATGGGGTAAACAACTTGAGGCCATGCTCTGATATCCATAGTGAAATACTGACTAGCAGTGCTACAGAGCAACCTGCTATGCATGAAAAGGTTTCTGGCTACAAATTATTTCCAAGATATTAACGACATTCATTAGAATATGCTCTATAATTTTAGTTAAAAAAAAAAAGAAAAAAAAAAGAAAAAAAAACAAATAAACAAACAAACTTCAAAACACAAAATAAACCTTGTGAAAATCTTCCTGGTAAAATTGATTGTGGTAATCTGAGCTATGACTTACCCTTACCAAGGGACATAGGGGATAAATCATTACAAGGTCACAAGCATGCTGCAATGCCTCTACAGGATTTTCACTTTTGGCTCAATATTCAGATCATTAAACAAACACAGATAACTCAGATCCATGGATAAACAGACAGCTACATTTTTTGGAACAGAGGGACATAAAGGAGGCAGGGGGAGCAAGAAGCCTTGTTTTACTGTATTACCTGACAAAACCATTTAAATGTTTAGAGGAAGAAGTATTGCCTACAAAAAAGAGAAATCATCGATTTCCAAAAAAAGCACCTTTTATTCTACAAATATTCCAACTTTTCGTTTTAGCTAAGCTTCCTACAAAGTTATGCCTTGGTCTCCTCCCACATCAGTAAACAGCTGAAGCACGTTCATATTTGCACTTTGAATCTGGGTTTGCTTGCACAGCTGCAACAGTAAGTTACAACCTGCTCCACATTTGGCACGGGCTGGAACTCGCACACTTTGCAGTAGGCAACTGCTGGAGCACTGACAGGCTGCTAAGGGGTCACTCTCCTGTGGAACATGAGCCAGTTTTCCAGCAGGTGGCTGTTCAAGGTGCCCAGAGGAAGCACAGCAGAAAGAGCCCAAGCACACAAACAAGGCTGAGGTGCAGTTCTACTGTGTGTCTGATCCACATCAGCCTCTGAGCTGTGTAGCACAAGAGTGCATTAAAAGCAAAGAGTGATAAAGAAGTGCATGTATTTCTTCAACCACCCTTTCTACAACTACACAGGCACTGCACTTCTGGTCACTTGTACCACTTTCCCCTCAAAAGTAACCATCTCACTGTCAAGACATTTTTTGCTTTGGGGAGGAATAGGCATGTGCTGCTTATCACAGGTAAGCCAGAGCAAAGCTCACAGCTCGAGTAACCCAATCCATATCACAATCTACACATCACCATCAAGATTATATACACATATACACAAAATACTCTTAATTTTGTTTCTCTAAGAGTTTGCTTCTCTTCATGGACAGTAGTCAATCTCAGAGATGCAGGCAAATTATTTTTAAACCCAGCATATATGTATATATATACCTAAAAAGATCATGTGTTTGCTATGATTCACAGGACTACACGTTAGCTGTTAGTGCGTTTGTACCTGACTTTCCTGTTTTACACATGAATACCCACGAGCACACAAAGATTATGAAAATAAACCTACATTTTTATTTAAAATCACATATTCCTACAAAAATACACAAAATTAAACTGTCACCTATACCTTGTGAAAAAGCTACAGGATACTTAAAAATTGTTATTATTCCTATGAGCCTTATCTAGAGCCTACCACAAACTCAAGTGACAGAGAATCTTCATGGTACAGAAGTGTACTGGGCACAAGGCACTGGAGATTCATGAATAATTGGATAACTACCTTCTACAAAAGGAAATGTGAATTTAAATAAAGAAAAAATATACAAGTACCTACATGCTGGATGAGCCCTTTACTTTGCTCCAGATTGTGATGTACCAGTGTAAGCACATACCTTGAAACTTTTCCTTCCCCCTGAGCCATGGGCTCAAATCTTGTCAGCACAGGTTTGTGATTCATCCTCCAGGTTGATGTAATGTGTTCCACAGAGTTAATTGTGGGTATTACCAAAAAAGTGTCTGTGGTTCACCTCTTTCTGAATACCAATTAAAAAGCATATTGATGCAATTTCTAACATTTGGTTGGGGTCTGGGCTTTTTCCCTTTCCGTTAGCACATTAAGCCATTCTTTTTCAGGACAGTTTTCCAGAAACTCATCCAGCAATTCTCAGCTGACATGCCACTTAGGGTGAGCCATATAATCTACAAAGATACTTGAAATAAAAGGTTATATAGAGGTAGACACAAAGTTGACTTATGGCTGAACTCTACTTTGTTAGAATATAGTCTAGTAATGTAAAGATGTTGCATAAATATTACAGCTTAAAGACACAAAAAAATAAAAGATTTCTCAAATACCAGAATTAAAAATACTTCTAGTCCCTTAAAACTCCTCCTATAACTTCATCTGTTGAAAGCATTCCTTTAAAAAGACAGTATATTCCCACAGAAGCCACAGTTATTTTCCTTATACAAAGAATGCTAGGAAAATCAGGTTTTAATTACACGTCTTAACTGCAGTTTCTAAAATCAGAGTCCATTAGCCTAAAACACAGTTTTTACAGTGCTGCAGGTACCTGGCCAGGCAGTGCTCATTTCAATGGATATTATTTGCCACTTAAAACATTGATCCAAACTTTTCATTTCAAGTATCTACAAATCCCACCAACAAGAGTGGAATTCAAAATGCTAAAGAAACCATCTCTATGCAGGATAGATTGATTTCTTTCTTGTGTCACAACAAACTTGAAAAACAAAGCAAAAAAATTACAAGATTCAACACATGTATTTGAAGTTAGAGAAAACAGAAAAAAAAATATCACTGCTTCCAACCACCCTTAGTTACTTCCTAGCACAACACTATTCACTTACTCTGAGTTCTCAATTAGTACACACAGCCAAAAGTAGAAGACTTATTTGTGCAAAGTACTCAAAGGAAAACTAATGGGAAACTTGTTCCACTTTCATTTTATGTGATTTTTTTTAACTTTGTTCACAAACACAAGCTCCAGATAGATGCAAACAATTTCCACTACCTGCCAGAAGTGTTTACTGGCCACAATCACACAAGTGAAATCAGATGGCACTGCTGATGGAAATCTTAAACACTGTTCAACAGAAACAGCCAATTCCTAGGCAAAAAATACTCGAGAGGTGAAAGAAAAGTGGCAACATTGCTGTCTTGGCTCAACATCTACTGACACTATTAATCATCAGTTAAGAGATCCTTACCACCTGTGACACACTCAACTGCAACTTACAACCTTGATTTGTCTGCAGCACTACAGTGCAGTCATCCTCAATCACAAGCAACACAACAGCAGCTGCTCCTGCCTCACATGCTCAATAGGGAAAAAAAAAAAAAAGTTAGTTTTCTCAAGACAGAAAGTCTATATAGACTTTTTCCATGCACTTTTTCTTCCACATTATACTTTGCTTTTCTTTAAAAAATTGAGACAATTGATAAAATTTTTGTGTTGCTTTTAGTTGGATTTACTATCACTATCTAGTTCATCTATTTCAACTATGAATAACTTTTTCAAAAGAACATACATGGCTAAACTGCAAAGGACAGTAGACTGTACATCTCAAAAATCACTGCTTCACTTAATCCCCTACTACTGTAAGCAGTCAGGAGGCTGAATTTTCCCTGTATTCCTGTTCTAGCACAACCCACAGGGATACTTGCACTCCAGTCTATGCCATTACTACAGGCTGACCACATTTTGTGACTGAAGATCTGCCTAGTATAAATGCTTGCAAAGGTGGTTTGAGTAGGAAAACAGCCACAGCAAAATACAGAACAATGGCAGCACTGCAAACTGTGGCAAAGAGGGATTCTGTGAGGACACATTATACAGCTCAAAATGAATGGTGATACTCATGTTACACCCAGGACTGCTACTGAGCTGGGACAGTGTCAGGAGCTTGCCAATCCAGTCAAGGAAAGGATTTTTCCTTCCCACCAGAAGGAAAAACCCTGCAGTCTCATAAACTGCATAAAATATATTTGTAAAGCTATCAAAACTAAATTTCTCCAAGTCCCAACACACATACTATCTAGATAAAACAAAGACCAGTACTGTCCCTAAGAACAGAAAAATAGGAAACAGTAAGAACATGTCTTCCCTCAAGAACCACTAAGATAGGCTGCTTAGCTAAGCACTAAGCCTTGACCACAAAACACCAAATCCTGCATTTTTGGAGATCTTCTCTTTTATTAGGCTGTCCGGAATTTAATATACTGGAAATAACAGTGTTACAGAATACAGAATCAAGCTGGATCTCTCAGTCTTGCTAAATTAAGCTAAGAAGTAATACCCATTCATACATATATGAGGATTGCAGAAGAACAAAACCAAATTTCAACTGCAGAATTTAGTCTGAAGGATATTCCTTGTCCAGGACACTGTCAAAAAAACACTGCCAAAAAAAAAATAAAAATCAGAAGACTGAGGATGTCCTGGCATCCTTCCACTGCTATGAAAGAGACATCTTGCAGTCAAATGTATGCTTCACTTGACCATAGGAAAAGCTTCCAGAAGGATATTATCAGGTCTATGACCAGTGTCAGTGACTTAACCAACAACAGTTGGAGTCTTAGAGTACTGACAACAAATTCATTTCCCTCTTGTAAGAAGAAAGGCTTTCTGCAAGTTGCAGGTCCTGACCAATCCACTCACTTCCACTAAACCAGTGTTTTTCTGGAGCAGTAAAGGCAGTAGATTCACTGGTTCATTATGAAACAGGATGAACCACTACAACAGAGACTTGGACTTTCAGCTGATTGCTAGTGGACTATTTACAGCTAAGCAGACTTTAGGTCAAAAGTGACAGAAGGCATTATGAGCAACACTTCCTGCCTGCCTCCCTCTCATGCACTCACAGGTACATCACAGTTCATCAGCTGAGCCCAGTAAACAAAGTTTATTTTCAAACAGAGCACACAGCTGTACATCTACAAGCAATACTAGGAGAATCTACAAGGATAGCAGCAGACTGACCTCTCACTTTTTTGCTTCCACAGGCACCGGAAACAACCAAATAACGCAGACAGCGTGTTTTGCAGCCACCATCTGCACTTTCAGTTTTTCAGCAGTATTCATGATCAGACTAGCCCCTTGTGTGACCTTAAGGAGCTTCATATGCACTAGTTTATCCTCACCAAGCTGGCAATGACAAATGCTGAAGTCTCATCACACACACTGGGACAGCTGCACAGAGGAGACACTTTGAAGCTTACTTCAGATGTTCTCTTCTAAGACCTTGACAGTCAGACCTTACCAGACAGTGTTACCTGACTTTTGAACAGTTTTATTCAGGACTTCAAAGGTTTCACGCCCACAGCTTGAACAAAGCAATCTTTTTTGCACAAAAACTACCATTCCGTTCCAAATGCTGTTTAACAGTTTTCTCTCTCATTCATATTCTGATTTTCACTTAAAATTCAGTAATCATGGGACTTCATTTCAATTCCAAAGTCCCTACCATGGCCAGGGACATCTTTCACTAGAACAGGTTACTCAAAGCTTGAACACTTCCAGGGATAAGGCAGACAAAATTTCTCTGGGCAATCTGTTCCAGTGACTCACTGGCACCACAGTAAGAATCTCTTCCTTTATAATATGTAATGTAAATCTACTCTCTTTCAGTTTGAAGCCATTCCCCATTGTCCTGAGCTCTACATGCTCTAGTCAGTAGCCCTTCTCCATCTTCCCTGTAGGCTCCCTTTAGGTAGTGGAAGACCACAAACATGTCATCCCAAAGCCTTCTCTTTTGCAGGCAGAAAAATCCCAATCCTCTCTGCCTTTCCTCACAGAAGAAACACTCCACCCCTCTAATCATCTTGGTGGCCCTCCCCACGCCAACAGGTCAAATGTCCTTCCTGTTTTGGGGATCCAAGAGCTGCATTCAGGTAGAAAAAAATCAAATATTAACTAGGTTTGGTCCTAGCTCATGTATTATCCCTGCATCATTCAAGTCTACAGCACCTCAGGTGCCAGCCTTTATAAACAGGTGTGCAATATCATCCCTTTTGCTGCCTTACCCTTAGCATACATAGATCTCATCTATGCAGGTGAAAGAGATTTTATTTGTTGCAAATGAATGAGGACTCTGAAATACATCCATCCTGCTGTTTCTTCAGAGCTCCAAAAGTTTAATGAACAAGAGTTGATCACACCCACTTGTGCTGAGAGTGCTATAAATATAGCTTTGACTGAAATCCTCAAAACAAAAGAAGGGGCCTTGCCTGCCACTTAGGATCCGTCCACTAAATACACAAAAAAAGACTCTGGGCAGACTGTTCAAGCACTTGCGAGAGCCTGGAGCTCACCTTGGGCCACACGATGCTCTGAAACTCACCCAGTCAAGAAGCCACCCGAGAATATTCCCCAATTTACGTCTTACAGGTACACAAATTCCCACAAGTAAGTCTAATTCAATTTTGCTTCCCACTAGTTTCTCAAGGCATTCCTTCCCCCCAGCCGAATGCGCTCCCCCGCGGGAGCCGCCCGGCCCGGGGCCGGGCACAGGGCGGCCCCCCCGGCCCGGCGCAGGCGGACAGCACAGCCCCGGGCCGGCACCTGCCCGCGCCGCTGCACTCACCCAGAAGAGCAGGTTGAGGGCGTAGAGCAGGCAGCGCAGGCACTTCACCGAGTCCTCCCTGGCCATGGCGAGCCCCCGCGGGACACAGCCCCATCCTCTCACCACATTCTCCCTCCCGAGGCCGGGCCGCCGGCGCCCTGCAGGGGAACAGGGGGAGAGGGGTGGGCGAGTCCGCCTTACAGAGGGACCAGCGCGCAGGTGGACGCGGCGGAGCCGCGCCGAGCCCGGACCGGCCGCGCCCCGCGGAGCGCCCGGCAGCCTCCCTTCCCCTCCCGCCCCGCCCGGAGACAGCGAGAGGCGAGATGTTCCCATAAAATAGTAAATCCGCGGGCAGGGAGAAGACGCTGGCTACCCCAGCGGTGCAGCGGAGCTGAGCTGAGGGCAGCAGAGGCACGGCCCAGGGAAGCCAGCTCCCTCTCAGCTCAGGATGGACGCGCTGCCCTGGGGAGGGAGCGCGGCCGTGGGACAGCGGCCACTTACCGCCCGGACGCCTCCCGCACTCACTTGCTCCGGCGAGGACTCATGGGGCCGGGGCGCGGCGGCGCAGCGCGGAGCCGCGGCGCCCATGCCCTGCGGCGGGCACAGGGGAAGGCCCGGTCCCGGGGAAGGTCCGGCCCGGCCCGGCCCGGCCCCGCGGCTGCCCCGGCCCCTCCGCCCCGCCCGCAGCGCTCCGCCAGCCCGCGGCACCGCGCCCCGCGCATGCGCCGCCGCCCGCCCGGTCCTAGCGCCGCCGCCAACGCGATCCCGGAGCGGGCAACCCGCGGCTGGGCTGTGTGCCCTCAGCCGGGCTGCGTCCCCTCGGAATGGCTGTGTGTGCTCTCGGAATGGCTGTGTGCCCTCATCAGGGCTGTGTGTGTCCCTGTCAGGCTTGTGTCCCCTCGGGAGGAGTGTGTGTGCTCTCGGCAGGGCTGTGTGCCCTCGGCAGGGCTGCGTGTCCCCTCAGCAGGGCTGTGTGCCTCGTTGTGGCGGGGTTTCGTAGCTGGTGACCTTTTTTCCTTCAGGGGAGATCTTAGGCAATGGGCTGACTGGAGCTGAATGACACAAAACCCCCTCTCTTGTGACACATTGGGCCAGGGAGGCAAAGGCCACACGAAACACGCTTGCAATGTTCCACAGACATCTTGCAACGTTCCAGCATCTGTGCCAGAAATTAACCTCTGCCAACATCGAACCTGAATCTGGTCATTAACAGCCTAGCAGTGTTTAACAGTCCACTGCTAAACAGCAAATTCAGAAAAGCAACCATATTGGAGAGATATTATTCCAGAAATGGTCGAAATCTGTAGTTATTATTTAGAAAAAATGGCTGTTGACTTGCCCTGTAATGTGTGTGAAACTTACAGATGACACAACTGAGCTAGGAAAAAGTCATCCTTCTCTGAAATCCATTAGTGTGTGGGTATCTGGTGATCAGGGTAGGATTCTGTAGAATCACAGGATGAGTTGGGACCTTGCAGCTCATCTAATTCCAACACCCTGTGAAAGGGGTTCTGCCCCTTTCACCAGGTTGCTCAGAGCTCCATCCAGCCTGGCCTTGAACACCTCCAGGGATGGGACATCCACAGCTTCTCTGTGCAGCCGGTCCCAGTGCTTCACCACCCTCACAATAAAGAATCTTTTTCCCAATATCCAGTCTAAACCTACTCTATTTAATTTTTACTGATATCTGTATTGTTACAATGTGTGTGTGTATATATATATGTGTGTATATATATATACAGATTTCAAAACTAACAATTATAGTTTAAATCTCAAAGTTACATGCACATTAGTAACAAATTCCATTAATACATATAAAGGTGTTGCAGTTGTTGCAGCACTACCATCACAAAAATTAGAAAAAAATATACTGAAAAGTATTTCTTAACTAGAACAGGAAAATACTCTTGAGTTCATGATATATAAAGATTGTTTTAACAACCGCTAGTTAAAGCTGAGAAAGAGGAAAAGGATGTAATGGATAAAATCTAGCTCTTGTAAGGCCAAAGAAAAATCTGTTTCCTGAAGAAAAAATGTCTTGGGAAAAACCACACGAAGTCCAGATATTCAAATGCTTATCACTGAAGCTGCTGGTGGAATCTCAGTCTCAGTTTTAATTTCACTGTTTCATGCCATTTGTGGTGAACTGGGGCAGACAGACTCCTCAGCTGTATTTGCTCCTCCTTAAAAAGAAAGTTAAATTGACACAGAAGGACATAAAATTCGATGCAACAGGGATTTTATGACAAATTTATAGAAGTGAAAATTTTAGTAAAGTTGCAAATAGTTAAGAATACTGCAGAAACGTGGTGTGTGAAGATTTTTCCTTATTGAAATTTGCTAAGCTTTAACTGCTATTTTGATCCTCTGTGAAATCATGAGCCTATGTGGGAAGTGTAGTAGGCACATTTAAAATATTCAGTGAATGTTGATAATTCCATACCTAAATAAGGCAAATTGAGCTGCAACAGATACTGTTAAAAGGTGACATTGTACATTCATTCTGCTGTTTACATACCATTCATTCTTTTTATTACTACAGACTTCACATGAACACAGTCAGTCAGATCTTGAACAGGTATGGTATTTTCAGTGAACCTATGCCAGTTTACAAAAACAGTGTCAGTTTACAACTGAGCTCCAGCCTTGGCTAAGAACAATCCAATCTGATCTAAACCAACATAAAAATAACTGGTGTTGTGTTTTTGTGTTATTGATTGTTGCTGGGAAGACAGCAAATTGCTTGAGCAAAATTTTGTAAAAAATGCACTACAAAAATGTTCAATTATCTTACACTCCATGACTTTTCTTTAAACATGCCTAAAATAGCATACAAGACTAGTACTAGTTTCAGGTATTTTTTGGCTTAGTGTAAAACTATGCCTAAAGTCTGATATGGAAATCAAGGAAAAAGAAATCCAGTCTCTTAGACATCTTGCATGTTAAAAATCCTGCTAAAAAAGGCAGATCAAGATTTTATGTCTCTGAGTTTTCATTCCTTGTGATGTCTTTGGTCATAAGACACTCTCAGACTAATTTTTATTTTATTCTACTGCAACAACTGCATCACAAATTTTAAGAGGGTCCCCTAATTGGTTAAACAATTTCTCTGTCATTTTGTTGTTAGCTAAATCATTAGCTGTCCAGAAGAAATTTTGTTCAAAATCTAAAGAAAAGAGGTCCTATTTATGAATGTCTGCTTAACTCTATAGGGGCAAGAGCAAGGTCTCTTTGGAATACTGCTTTCTACCAGGCTGTCAAACTTTGAGATATTTCCATGATGTCAGCACTGGGAAAGAAATACACAGGCAGTTCCCATACATTCTAAAGAGTAACCTGTTTATTTAGGGCAAGACAAGAGAGTATTTTTTACAAACAGAAGTGTAATGGTGAAGCTCTTTATAACTTTTTGAAATATGTCTTTGCTGTTAGCAAGTAATGCTTATTTAATGCACAGAGACTTATGAACATGGAAAGCCTTGTGGATTGGTATTTTTTGCTTGGATTCTCTGATGCCTAATAAGTGCAATCTGAGAAGCTTTCTTTCCTGTCACAGGGCATCCACAATAGCTTTCTAATATGAATTCTCTAGTCTTAAATAAAATGTTCATGATACAGTCTTTCCATCAGTGACAGAAGAGGAGGATAAAAATTCAATTAGCTCATATAATCTCTTTCCTCTGCTTATCAGCCTATTTTAATTTGATGTATGGAAACTTAATATCTGTAAGTTAGCTCCTCTTTGTCAAATGTGCTTGAAATTACCCAGCAGGTTCAAAAGCTATTAGAAGAGTGTGGTTTGACAGACATTTAGTGTGCATAAATACAACAGTATGGTTTTGTAAGCTCTTCCTCATCAGGAAACCTGAATAAAAGAGCAGTGGATACTAAACACACCCATCCAGCACATGGCTGAAAGTGTCTTTAATTTAATCCATGTGATCAAGTGGAATAGCATAAGGCATGCATGCAAATTTATACCTGATAATTACCTGTTAATATTTGGTAGGAAACTTCATCAGTGAAAAAGTGATTAGTTAAATAATGACCTTATATGTGCCACCATAACATTTAAATTTACTCTGAGGAGCAGTGAATGGAGGGACATACACATGGATGTGCTTTGGCACATATTTGTTTTAATTCTGTGATGTATCTACTCTACTTGGTCTACACCAATTAACAAATTGTTCATGGACAAGTTTATTTCCAAGATTTTAGTAAAAGCTAGAAATCCTGCTATAAAATGTCTTTGGTGGCACCATGGCAGTTCTTAATTAGTTAATAATTTCCACTGTATTTGAAAGTTTCAAGTCTACTTAGGACATTCCTTTTTACAAACAGCTTTTTCATTCCAAGTCCCTGCTGATATAGCCTGGGCAGGCAAATTCTATAACTGACCTTTGTCTGCAATCAGTACTTTGCTTGTCTAACTGTGCCAACACTGAACTCAGGATGGATTTCTGAAGCTAGCTAGTGGCTTGTTAGTGTCTCAGGTAGGCATGTCATCACGTAGTCTTGTTTAATTTCCTTTCCTTTGTTCCTTGAGCTGTTTTCTCTAGAACCTTTATCTCCATGTTTCTCTTCTCCAGCTCTTTGCTTGGTACCTTTCTTAAATTATCTGGTGTGTGGTTTGCCTGGCTTTTGAACTTGGTTCTTGTCTGGTCATCAGCGCTGCTTATGAGTGTCTGCCCAATGAATATCCCTCTCTAATGACAGGTTTAATGTCAAGGGCAGGATGGAGGCTTGTTTGGGAACAAAATTATCAGATACACAATCAACTTTAAAATGAAGGTGTTCTAGTTGACTCAGGAATAGTGATGTCTTGTAAATGCACATTTGTAACAGAACCCAGCATTGCTATCATGAGGTAAAAGTTCCCTTCTTTCTCTTGAGGCAAAGACATCAAAAGGCACCAACTTTTTCCTGTCTCTAGAGCTCGGTTTTACTTGGACATGTAAACAACAATCTGGAATAAAGCAGCACTTGAAATTAATAAAATACAGATTAACAAGATTAAGTAATTAAAGCCATAGTCTCGAAAACACTTTGGTTTAATGGGCTCTTGAAAATGGTCTTCCCTGCTTTCTAGCTCAGCAACTTTCATAGGCTCTCTGAATTGAAATAACAACTCAGCAGGCTTTTTTTTTTTTTTTCTGGGATCTGAGCAACATGGTCTGACCTCATAGCTGGTCCCTTCAAATGTGGGTTACTCTCTAAAGCTGTGTTTCTGCCTATTTCCTTTATTTCTCCTGTCCTGGCCATCTGTATCCTTCTAGAATCTCCTCATGGTTACACTTTGACTGGGGAGCAACGTTGTCCCTCTTGCTTAACTAGAGGATAGCAGCAGCAGCAGTGACAAGGCAAACAAGTGTCCTTATGTTGGGGACCCCAGTTCTGTATAAGATGCTATGGATGGGGTCTCACCAGAGCATAGCAGAGGGGCAGAATCCCCTCCCTCCCTCCCTCAGCCTGCTGCCCACACTCCTTTTGATGCCACCTGGGACACATTTGGCTTTCTGGGCTGGGAGCATACACTGCCAGGTAATATTGAGCTTCTTGTCCATCTGCACCCCAAAATCCTTCTCAAGGCTGCTCTCAATTCATTCTCTTCCCAGCCTCTGTTTATGCTTGTGATTTCCCTTGCCTTTGGCCTTGTTGAACTTCATGAGTTTTGCATAGGCCCACCTCTGAAGTCTCCTAAATTTCAGTTTCTTACCAGTGATCTTCAGAGTCCTGTGGATTCTAGTCCACACTTCCTTTTCAGGCACAACAGGGGATTTTACACGAGCAAAGAGCACATTTTATTATCTGTGATGTGTCAACAGCACTGCTAGTTATCAAGGTTGCTGACACTTCTTATCATAGAGCCCTGGTGCTGTAGGGAAATAGAAAGGAGATCCCATCACTGGAGAGTAGCTGCTTTGGAGAACTGTAGTCAGTCTGCACTGCAAAGTTCCTGTGTGGCAACTTCCTTTAATCACATTTTTCTCAGGCAGTTATTTTGTCCTCTCTTTTCATTGTCCAGCTTGAGATCTCACAGGCTGATTCAGAGAAATGCTAAACATTCAAGACTGTATCTGAAGCTACTGGGAACTGCCCTTTAAAAATATGAAATGTAACTCATTGTGAACTACTCAGATGGATTAGCTTGAGTTCTCAAATACTTGTGTTGTACAGCTTGAACTTCCCAGCTGTAGGGAAGAGATGAAAAAACTCTGTTCTTTCAGAGAAATGGGGAGGAATGTTCATGAAACACGTGCTATGAGAGTCACAAAACAAACCAGCAGGAAATGCATGGCTATCCTAACAGCTAAAACACTTTTAACAGTGGAAAGTATACAGACCTCATGCTGAATGAGGCTAAAAGAATACACTAAAAAGCTCATTCTTTGCACATAACGAAGCAGGGGTCAAGGAGAAAAATGTGTATGACTGTATAACTAAAGCTGGTATCTTAATTTAATGAGGGAATAAAGATTCACCAACATCTTTAACTCTGACACTTCCTTATTTTTCAGTGTTTGATAAATTATCTCCTAGAGCAGTTTTTCTTTGGGAATGTGCATATGAAATATAAAGTTTCTTGCCAGCTGAGGTGAATATGCTGCTCTGCACATAGCTGCCTTTCAGTCACCTGTTACACCTTATTGTTCCATCTACACTGGGATTCAGAGCTAGCAGGATTCAGAGCTCAAGTCTGATTAACAATTAGCAGAGAACTTACTAGTTGTGATGAAATCTAATCCTGTGTTACTTAAGTAATCATCAGTTTTCTTGCAGCCTCTCAAGGAAGAGATAAGTCTTCCCCTTCTTTTCATTTGTTTCACCTTCCTTTTTCTCCCTGTCCTAGTTTTAATCTCCACTTTTTTTCTTCTCCTATTTTATGTCTGCTGCTGCTAAATCTGTTTTTCCTTTTTTGTTGCAGTATCTTGTTCAGATTCTTCTCTGCATTGTTATCCAGGATACATATTAAAAAAATGTCTGAGGTGCAGCTGTTTCTGGATCACTGTCATGGTTTAGGAAAGTTATTCTCCAGTTCAGTACTTCCCCCTAAAAACACCATACGCTGCTCCTTCCCCCACCCCACAACGGCAGGTCCAAAAGACAAAGATCACACGTTGAGATAAGAACAATTTACTACCAACAGCAACAAGATAAGAAAATGAACGGTAACAATAACAAAAAGTATAAGACAAAGAAACTAACCAATAAACGAATACTGAACCATTCCATCCATCTGCCATGTTTTCTCCACCTGCAGAAAGGAATGCCCTTCTCCTGGGAAGCAAGAGTCCCTTTCCTCTGCCCCTGGCAATGACTTGGGGGGGTATGGAATAACAGCAAGGTCTGGCCACAAACCTTCCCAGCTAGCACAAAAATTTAACCCTGTCTATCTGAAACCAGAAATCACTTACACCAAAGTCTTCTGATGGCAAAACCTGAAGCAAGAGTACCTGAGATGCCTTAAGACAAATGGTGTTTCCTTCCCCTTGGATCTGAAAATCCCCCTGGCTAGCTCACAGTTCCCATGAAAATTGCTGCTGAAACTGTCATTGGAGGCTTGAGTGAGATGCAGGTGAAAGCAGGACACTAAAGTGACAGAAATAAGTAGAAATTAACAGACATTAAGAGTAGGCAAGACAAAAGAGAATGCAAAAAAAAGGAGAATGATAGAGGGATGTTGCAGCTTGAAAAAGAAAACAGGAAGACATCTTGTATGAAAAACTATATATTACTTTGCTATTATTACAAAGTCTGGCAGGAAGTGTGAAACAAAAATGCTTTAGACTGATGTCCTTCATAGAAGTAAAGAAAATTAAGTTGTCTGGCTACAATTTTATTCTGATTCTAATATTTTTTTTCCCCATATCAGAAGACACTGATTTTACCATGGCTTTTTAACTCTGACATGTGTTAACTGGATCTCTATAGGAAAAAGGTATATGCCTGCCAAGGTACTTATCTAAACAAAAAAATTATAAAAGGCATGGCAAGTCTTTATGAGAAGGATGCCTACCAATTCATATTTTCTTTTATGACATACCTTAAATTGTCAAATGGCAGGTTTTAATTTCTTTGAACTTACATGTGGAAGAAGTGAAGTGAACATATTTAGATATTTATCTAAGCTAAAACTGTTTTTCTCCACAGAATGATGAGTGAGACCAGGGTTACTACCATATTTTTCCTTCACATTGCAATCAGTCTCACATTTCTGCAATATGAAGCACTGTATGCATGAGTTACTAGGCCAGCATCACGAGAGTCAGTAAGTGACTAGCTTTCATTTCATTCAGCATCCTAAGCAATCTTTCACGGGACAGTGGATGACTCTGACTTCTTTGATATTTTCTACTACTTCCTGCAAGTTATCTGAAGTAGGTTGCTTGTGCCCTAAATCTGAGACCTCTCTGTGCTAGTGCTTTTTAAGTAGTGTTCTGCATAGACTCTGGTTTGTCCGTGAAGCCTCTACACCCTTGCTGCAAGACAAAACAGCATTGCTTCATAAATACATACAGCAGATATATTGCACAGCTTCATCTGAACACAAAATATCATTATATTCTCAAGTACTTGTAATTCTCAAGTATTTTGAATTTTAAGTAGGCAGCTGGTTAAAATTCCACCACAAAGAGTCTCTTTATATTACCTTCCCTAAATGTAGCCCATTTTTCAAGGGTCAGTTGGCTGCTTGTTATGTAAACAATGTGCTACTGAAATGCTGATGCATTACTCCCATGGGTGACACCCTGCTGAGGGACTGAGGAATGGTGCTGGATTTGCAATGCAGACATAAGCATGCAGAAATGGCCTGCCACTCAGTGGTGCAGGACATCATCAGTTCTTCTGCCACCACCCTTTGTCTCTGACATGGCTGAACACAGCTATGTCATTCACCACATAACATATACTGGGCACAAACAGAGGTACAGGACTGCTGTACAGCTTTAGTACAACATCCTAGCAATGCTAGAATGAGTGTAAATTGACTTTGTAGGCAACTCTGAAAAATACGGTTAGAAAGCCAAGTGCCTTAAAGCTCAATTTTGTGCAACACTAGTGCACCATTATTAAAGAGAATTGTCCACTCTGAGCTAACATATCAGTGACTTGGATACTTACCTGCTGTCATTTATCCATGATTTTCCATGGAAGATGTTAAAATGGCATTACAGTCCCAGGGGATTGCTTGTCAAAGAACACTTATTTCACTACTACATCACTGGGATGCTTTTGATAGCTATGACATGTTTTAATTTGAATTGTCTTCTCTGTTTGCACCACACTAGTACGTATCAGCTCTTTCAGGATCAAAGGACGTCTTACTGTGCTTCAGAAACTCATCAAATCTGTATTTGTAAATAAAGCATTTGTTCCACAGCACTAGGTGTCCTTGAACCACTACAATGAACAGCTCTGCAGGACGTGTCCTAAATGTACTCAAGGCTCCAGTGAATAATGAAAATGTGACTTGTCTATTAAGTGTTCTGGGAACAACTTGTTATGGCCTATAAAGCAGTAGAAAAAGCACACACAGTGGTATTCCCAGAGCTGAAACACAAATCTAATTAGACTCCCATAAAATGTCTTATTCAAGACTGAAAAATTGCTAACTGATCACAAAATTTGCTTTACAGATTAATAGGCTAGTTTAATAGCTATAGTTCTCACTGTGTATGAACTACTTTATGCACTTTGCAGTACAGATATTAATTACTTTGGCTTTTATGTAATACATGTTTATATTGCTGCTATTTTTGCAAATGAGACCTGCCCCAGGTAATCTTTTTAGTCTGTGATTTCCCTTCCCTTTTTTTTTTTTTTTTTAATGAATGAAAAAAAAGTCAATCTGTTTTCCAAGTTAGAATTAATTTTCAGGTTTCTCAGCAGCTGAATACCTAGACTGGTATTCATGCCTCCTAATTATTGAAAAATATTTAATTCAAGCCAGTAAGACATTAAAAACAGAAGCAGAACAAATTTTACATGCAGCAGTACTTTAGACACAAAACAGATTAAAATAGTAATAGACCTTTTGGGGACACTTCTGGGGACATCTTGGATTTATAAGGAGTTACAGGATCTGGGAGATAAGCAAAAAGAACTTCATCTGTGTCTCATCATAACAACACCTTCTTTGTACTGGTGCTACAATGATTAGTGCTGGCCACAGCCTTGCACTGAGCACCAACAATACACTTTCCAGATTCTGAAAATTGGGATGACAGTTTTCATTGCAGAATGTTCAACTATGTTTTAAAAAGACCTCCTCTATTGCCTATAACATCCACTTCCTAAAAAGTAACTAACTAAAGGAAGACAATTTTTATATGGCACTATAAACTAATGAGTCCACACACTTGTCAAAATCTAATGCCAGGTGTTATATTTGCCTGTTAGTAAGCCAAGATAAGCACAGAACATTTTCTTGAGAGGGAAGAGCTTCACTGGCAAAAATTTTGAGACAACCAGAGGTAAAGTGACAGCACAATTTCAACAGTAGAATAATACATTTTCATTTTTTAATGATGAAGGAAGAGAGAAATCACTACAGAAAAAAAAAATCTGAAAAACGTGTTAAAGCTAGTCATTGCATTTCTTGCCAAAATAACATTCAGTTTAATTTTCTCTTCATTAAAATTCTAATCAATCTAGGAGATGACCATCCAAACTATGTTTGACCAGCCACCACTGTTTCATATTTACAACATATTTACTAGCTTTATGTTGGCCTTCCATGAGTCACCATGACTGTCCAGTACTCTCTTTCAGTCTTCTTTCATGTCTACTTGTGTTACACTGTGCCATGTTTCCCCTCTTCTCTTTTGTACCTATAAATGTATTTTTTATTCTTCCCCCAATGCTATCATCAACAATTTCCTTTCAGTTTCTTTATCCTGAATTCTGCTAGACAAATCTTACAGCAGCTTAGGGATCCTCACTGTAAGCTTCTCCATTCTTCTTTTTTTTCTCACAGTTCTTATGTTCTTATGTTCTTGTCTTTATTTTTTCAGAAGGTCAGAGAATTCTTTAATTTTCCAGTAAGTACTCCTGAGTAAAACTTTGCTTCTACCACTTGATGTCATAGAAATCACCTCCTAAAAATTCCTCTCTTTCTATATCCCATTTTCAGTCCACATTAGTGCCTTCCTTCTCTGAAGTCATGAGAAGATTAAGTTGCAGCTGGAGCTGAGCAGGATTTTTTCAAACTATTATATATAAGGTGTTAAGGACTTACTTTACTTAGCTACACAGGAAAAAAGAAGCCTTCCCTGCTGTCCAAATAATGAAATAAACATTTATTATTTTGAACAACAAAAATGGGAGTCATGTTTGATATGATCCTAGTTTAAATGTATATCTCATTATTTATAGTTGTGTGTATAGTTGGTGTTTTTTCAAGCTATTGTTAGTCTTAACTATAACCTATATATTTACCAGCTACATGTTCTAGTCTTAAACTTGGACATTTTCTCACCATTGTTTGTTATTCTTTTCTAAACATGAGAACATGAAGGTTTAAGAATGTTTTGTTAGTTCTGTTGGCTGGTCACTAAACATGAGTGATACAATTTTATGAAAGTAATAATCTGAATTGTTAGTAAAGTTTATGTTCTTCATGAACTCTATCTTGTACATTTTCCTTTTTCTTTCAAGAAAATGTTATAATGCAAAGAATGAAATGAAAGCTTTTTCATATGATGAAATTTATATTCAGTGAAGAAGCATCCTTTGATAGTGGTCTGAAAGTGATAGAGCACTGGCCATGCTCACCTAGTAACAGGTTCTGTGCTACCGTGGGTCTCCTCTCAAATTAACCATTTTCTACCTTAACTTTCTTCAAAAAAACATGGTGTGGCATCAGTGATGAACCTTTTATGGTCCGCCATTATTTATGCAGAGTAAAGCAGTAAAGTCTCCACTGGGAGAGATTTACCTCACACTATCTTATGAAGATATGTAGAAAAAGTACATGCATGTTCTCTGTCTTACTTTATTTTTTAATATACAATGATAGGAACAAAAGCGTTTTATTACTCAAACAGGATGGTAATGATTGAAAAGTTGTGCAAGTGAAACTTATCATCCTTCAATCCACAGATCTGTTATGCTTCATGTTCTCTACATGTTTTAAAATACTTTGATCATATGGAAAATTGAAGGTGGTTAAGATAAAGCTATTATGAAGCCTGATTTTGCCATTGAATGTTGTTGTGTCCATGGTAACACCTTGCATGATATGGCACCTGTGTGTATGATGCAAAGACATTTCTTAAAGTTGCACAAATACTAACTTACATAAAAGGCAAACTTCTGTGTCTTTTATCAGTGTGAAATATTTCCATTATAATAACATAATTTTTCATAATTCCCTGGGTATTTAAGATGTGACATTGTAAGCAGACTATTATTCATAAGGGAAAGACATGTTATATTTAAAGATGGAAAAAAAGGTTTTATGAGAAATGAGGAGAGCAGTGGGTTAAAGGGACAGCTGGCGTGTGCATGTTACCCGATATGGGAGTTCTGCTCTGTTACTATTTTGTCACTGCTCTAGTAAGGCAGTAAATGATAGCTACTAGTAATTAACTGAATAAAGCACGTGTCCCTATCCATGGCTTCAGCCTTCCAGTGAACAGACTAAAGAGGAGTCTCTACAGAAAATCCCTCAGAACTCACCAGAGGTGAGGATGTTAGCAGGGTTCAACTGAGATTACTTTAAAACTAACAGAACTTACATGAGTGTGTGTCTTTTTTACTTTTTGACATTATCTTACAAGATTATATAATGTGACTATTACTTCTTCATGTAATCTCCAAGATAAATTAATAAAATACAACAAAGTTATAACATTCCTTTAAATTCTATACCTTACCTTTACGATGTTCTCTTTGATCTTTTTCAACTTAGTAGTATAAAATTTTTTTATAGAACCACACAGACGTCTTCACTGAAAATATGCATTATTTTCTTTTCCTATCTCTTTCAGTTTCTGAATCTGTAAGTCTGTATTGTGGCAAGTGAAATTAATTATGCAGGGACACACACACACACATATATGTATGTGGAATGGATGTGTGTTTGGAAGGAGGTGATTAAAATTCAATTCAGAGTGACTAATTAAAACTGAACTCATCATCAGATGGCAACAGTTGTCCTTGATTCATATATGCTGGTTCTGAATAAAAAGCCATAAAATATATTTATTGTTAATAGCGAATAAGTTCTCACATCTTTGTGACAGGCAGCAGACACAAAGTACCTCCAAGACTGTATTTTAATTGTATGGGACACTATATACAAAGGCATTTAGCTCTGGCTACTATGAATTTTTGCAGGACCCTGTAAAGTCTTTGGAGACTGATGTGAGCTGCACTTGTCTTCTTTTAAACAGTTTGATGTGATTGCTTGCTGCCTATTTAAGAAAATGTGCCTGTATTTTTGAAAGAAAATACCAAGGAATGACTATACATTAGTTTAATGCAGTTAACACTGATTGAAAATAGAAAAGGGACAACATTGACAGTAAACAAATACCTGTATAGGTATATTTCAGTTTTAGGTACCTATGTAATAACTTTCGGTCCCAGCATGATAATTTAGTCTTTCCATTCCATTATAGCTTGTTCCAAACACTGTCCCATTTGGCACAGAAACTTCTAGTTCTCTGTTGGAAACCAAATATTTTTCTTTCCATGGGCAGACATTCCTCAGTCAAGTTCAACAAAGTGGACCACAAGGGACTTGCCTCTGTTGTCCAAGCTAGCAAGATACATTATGAGCCAGCATCAGAAAATAAAGAAGGCAGGCTACAGCTGTCCTCCAGCAGTTGAGGTCACTGAGCAATTCCAGAACCACAAGTCAGTGATTTAATGGAATTTCCCATTCAGAAAATTACAGCACATTTGACCATATCACAACACAAAACGTTGGATTCTTAGTGCATTCCCACAACAACAACAACAAAATTCCAAACAAACTGCCGTGAATCAGGTTTTTCTATCTGGCATCTCTTACATAATTTTTATTGCAATCCTGTAATTGAGTACAGAAAGGTTCAGAGAGAAAAATTCTTTGAGTATGAATTATCATGCACCTTTTAATGAACTCTACAACCTACAATAAACCATATATCTGGCATGAGCCAAGGCCATTGTTTGAAAGAGGGGACCTGGCAAGGAGACGTGCCAGGGAGGGCCCATGAGAAAAGAGCCCCCTGTAAGGGCATGCTGATAAGAGACCAGAAAGTAATTCCCATGAGCAGTCAGAATGTGCTCTGACTTGAAGGGTTAGCTGTGAACCCTGCCAGTCCCATGGTTGAGTAGAGGTAAGGAAATAAAAGTAGAAAGTGAGTACTTCTTGGTGGGAGGAGTGTGCTTGTATTCTGGTACTACTTATAGGGTACCACACCAGATGAGAAATATGATAGAGGTCATTTTAGCTAAAAAAAAAAAAAAAAAAAAAAAAAGTATAATTGATTATCCAGCCATTGCATGTCGCTACACAGAAAATTAATGCATTGCTCTGCGATCTAATATTTATTCAAATATAAGACCATATGAATTTTAAAAAGCAATTATAAAACACTACAATCTATTCTTGCAAATTACCTGTTGTAATTTTAGCTCTACACAACAATGACAAATTACAATCCTCATTTCAAGGATATGAGATGCATTACATAATGCAGATCTATAGTGTTTTGAACCATTAATCATCATCGTCTGGCAGTACTGTTTGTGTTGATCCTGTTTACAAAAGAAAATAACTCTAAGACATACTGTTTTAGGCTTTTCTTTATCCAGTAAGTATTCTTTAGAAGGAATCATTTTTAATCTGAATTTGCATTTAGCCTCAAAATGGAAAAACAGCCCAGACATAATTGCAGCAAAGAAAGGTTGACATACACAATAAAAAAAAAAATTAAGACCTACTTCTACCTTCACCAAACATTTTTCACTTACTATGTTATAAGCATTTGTTATTGAAATACAACATTGTGTGACTTGATAGGTTTATAATTATACCTTAGGCACATAATCTAGGAGCCATTGGATTTTTCTCAAGAATTTGTAAAACAGTCTTGAAAAATATATGAAGTTCTTCTCACATTGTCAATTTTTCCATGAAAGATTCCCCCTTTCTGTTAGATAACACTGTCAATCATGGAAGACCAGATTTCACTGCTAACAAAAGTAATTCTTAATTTTAATTGTATCAGAATATAAATATAATCACAGTCAAACTGAGATGAGTTATTATTTAGAAGATTTTTTTTAAATTAAACCAGTTCTCTATCAATCAAAGATATTCAATATCAGGTTAGACTAGGAAATGGAGCTTTTTTATCCTGTAAAACTTAAGGTTTCTTAAATGACCCTTGTCTTTATTAAATATCACTAAACACTTGTAATTTAATGAGTGCACAAGTAATAGCCTGGCAATAAGAGGAATTTACCTGGGATGTAAAGGGCTCTGATGCAGTCTGCAGGTCTGCCATATCTTTCTGTCCCAGAAACATGCTCCAGACACCAGGAAATCAACCCTACAGGGATTTTTCTAGAGATGGATCATGACTTTCTGCATGTGTATATTTTGTTCAAATTCTCTGCAACAAAGCTGTGAAGCTGGGTACTCAGAATCACAACCACACAAAATGTTGGACTAGCTCCATAGTGGTTTCTCTCACACAAGGCAGATCAAAAAGGAAAAAAAAAAACCTCAGGGCTAACACCTAAATCAGACAGAAGACACTTGTGAGCTTGTTGCTTGAGTCCCAGGAGTTTCATGACCACAAGGCTATTACCTATTATGCCTCTCACTCTCTAGAGTATTGCATTTCAGTACAAGCCCTGTTGAAGCACTTAGATTCTTGCAAGCATGTTAGTTTCTACTGAGTATTTTCCAGCTTAAAAAACTGTTTCATTGAAGAATTCCCAGTCAACTGCATTCCCAAGTGTTTTGCATTAATCTTTAAGGGCAGAGACACACAGAAAAGCCAAGAAGACCTGAGGTTGTAACTAAGTGGAATACAGGATTTTTATTAACAGAAAAAAAACCTCTTTGTTTTCAAATTGAATTGATATAAAAAAATTGCACTGATTTTAGTACTTTCCTTATAAATTATTGACAGATAATTATCAATAAGGAGTTTTTGCCTTTAAAAAATATGTTCCCTTGCCACATTAGGTTAGAGTTACTGTAAAATCAACTTGTGGCCTCCTGCAAAGTAGCTCTCTTTTCTTATAACTTCTGGGATACGGATGAATTTAATACATATAACATATGAAAATATAAAAAAACAGACAATTTTGCAACAACATGAATGAAAATGAGGGGTGAAAAATTTCTTCATTAGAACCTCTTCATCAAAATTAACTCTTGTAAGTAAGGTCTTCTGTTCATGTTAGAAAAGCTGTGGCATTCCTGTCACTTGCTACCCTGCAAGTAGGCTGTTCATTGCAACTATTATTGTGCCAGTGAAGTCCAAAGTGACTGTGACTGTGGAATTCTCTTCATATTTTGTTGAAATACAATACTGGCACATAGAGAGGCAAACTCTCCATGTGCACTAAAAAAATACTGAAGGTTTAAGACTTACATTTCTCTTTTGAAAAGAAATACATCAGAATAATGGAAATGTTTGAAAACTTGAAACAAGAGCAATCCTCCTAAAATGGACTGCAGCAGCACTTACTGCCTCTTCTGCTTTCACAGTGCATTTTCAAATAACCTTGTACAGCCTTACATTATGGATTTTTGCATATATGCAAAAATGAGGCAATTTGTTACATCATTATGGTATGTGCTGATTGCAAATCTTTAGAACTCATCTAAAAATTTGGTAAGGTTACTCCCCCAAGTGCATGAGACGAAAAGCAAATTAGGTATTAACTTAGCCTGTCATCACCTTTTATCCTTTATTTCTGTAGAAACTAACATGACAGGGCTCACCACATGTGAGACCATGAATTTGCATTTCAGAACAAAAATAATAAACCATAACCACCTTAAAGTATGCTGATGCAAGCCAGTAAGGAATAGGATTAGTTCATTTGTAAGATAAGCTATTCTTATAATCCTAATGCAAATCTGACCAAGAATATATATAAAACAGGTGTATTTATCACATGAAAGCTAAAACAAAAAAAAATTCAGACAGCAGAAGTCAATAGGAAAGGTGGAGAGGAACTTCTGTGCTCTCCAAGTTGTCTGCATTTTCATCAATTGTATACATCTTAATAAAAAATCTCAGTTAGCTTCCCCAGAAAGAGCACTTGCTTGTATCTTTGAGAGTATCTCAGCCACAATGGCTTGAATCAATCACCTTAAATACATACAGTAATAAAATTTCAAGGAGCTTCAAGCAAGAAAAGGTTGTTCTCCCTTTCTTGCCCCAAGTTTATTTTATGCTAAATTGCTGTACATCTTCTCTTCCTGGTAAGAACTTAGGGTATTTGCCTTCTATCACAAGGACTGCTCTGTCCTACAACTCCTCTGAGTCTGAACTCCAGTTTCTTGAATGCCTCAGTCTCTGCACAGCTCTTGAAACTGAAAGAGGTGATTCCTGGGTTATCCTCACGTATCTGACAGTGTAAGCCCAGAAGCAGTGAAGATTCATGCCTGCCCTCAAAGTCTGCATCCTCTCCTGGGTCAGCTGTGCTACTTCAGTCAATCATAATGTCATTATTTTGGCAAATTTCTCTGTTACTTCCTTCCCCTGCTGCCACTTGCAACTTCTGTGAATTTGCTCCAGGGACAAAGAAGGCTACAAGAGCCTGAATTTGAGTAGAGAGTAATACATTGTCTTCCATTACAAATTAATAATTAAAGGCATTTGAAATGTCAAATTTTACTTTAAATGTGCAAGTAATCATTAAGATAATCCAACTTATTTTCCAACTTACTGCCACATGGTCCAATATTCAGGATGGCAAGAAAATCAAACTAACAAACTCGGACATTCTGTTAGCAACAAAACTGCTTATGTTGGTTCCTTGTGCATAAGTTGTTCAGCAGCAGGAATTTTTTTTATGGTTTGGTTACTCATTTCTTTTGAGTAGATTTTCTTGAGTCTAATACATGGAAGGTTCATATTTCAATCTTATCCTTGGTGAAACGGAGAAAAATCCAAAATCTATTAGAAGCAGGCAAGCATCTAATAAGTACACAATTAATCTCTAAAAGAACAACCTTTCTTTTTTCAGTTAGGTTGAAATTAGTCAATTCTTTTGAGACAGGGCAGAGTGAAAAAATAGATATAGAAGTATTCACACAAACATATGGATTGCTCATGTAAGCTTTATTTCCTTAGGAAGTCAGGGTAAAACATTCCAGTGATTAATATATAAACAGCAATTGCTCATATCCTGCAGATTTTCAGGAAATAACTGAAATCTGCAAGCAAATTTAACTGAGTCTGTTGCAGATAAAATTAACTAAAAGAGGGAGATATAATTGCCTGAGTCTGTACACAAAGTCAAGCTGAAAGATAAATGGCAGTTCCATTTTCCTGTTGACTGTTAAAGCAAATTAATTATCTGGGGTCATGCATTTTCTTCCAGAAACAGGAATGTGAATCTAAGAATCCAAGAGAGTATGTAATAAGCAGAAAAGGAAACTGATTTCTCAAGAGAGATTACCATCCAGATACAATATGCCTGGGCCAAATTTGCTGTTTTGAGGGATTTTTTTATGTAAGTGTGAAGTTCCTGCATAATGCTGCATGAGACTAGGGTAACATTATGTACTTAAAACTCTGACACAGCTTTTTCCTAAGATCCAGCTTTGGATGAAGTTTCCCATTACATAAAGATGATTGCTCAGAACAAATACGATCATGCTGTAATCCTTATATAGTGCTCAGTCTCAAGACAATTCAGTTATTTAACTAATGTCCTCCAATAGCCATGGTGTGCAGTACAGCAGGAATGATAGTTATTTCCTGCAGAGGGAGAGTGAGGCTGTGGGTGATGCCCCTGCAGCAGCAGAAAGGGTGGAATTTGGGACACGGTGGAGTCCATGGCAGCTGGGAGGGACAGCTGGACTGCAAAACTGGGCAGGCTGGAAAGAATGGAAAAAGCAGCTGCAACAGCAGAAAAAACAGCAGGCAACAAACAGGATGTGAGGAGGAATTAGAATGAACTAGCTGAAGGCACGTGAGGAGACCAGCAGGGCTGGCAGTGACCCTGGCAGCAGCACAGCGTGGTGAAGGGACTCTGGTCTGCCACACTGCCCTGCTCGAGGGCAGCAGCAGCTGGGGCCAAAGAAAAGCCAACTGCAAACTCCTGGTAGAGTAACTACCCAGGCTTGCAGTTTTATTCAGGTTCTGGTGGATGCCCTTTAACTGTCCCTCTGCCTTGAAGTTCTTCTGTGAGAGCCCTCAGAAACACACAGATGTACATCTGCAACCTCTGTGTGCCACAGGCAGGGAGAAACCAAAGCACAGGAACCCACCTGCAGCAGCTGAGACCTGGAATATCAGTCTAGGGATAGGCTAGGTAGTCCTTCCTAATTTTTCAAATTATATCATTAGAAATGTGTCCTTCTTGAAAACAAAGAAACAAAATGTAAGGACAAACCAGAAACACTGTATTAGACAAGAGTTAAAAATCATAGTACTGAAGTAAATACTGAACTGGGAATGTAAATATGGAAATGGGAATGTAATGGGTACAAAAAGATCCAGCAATCATACAGCTCAGAAGACAGAATGGATTTGGAAGGAAGAAGGAAAGGGCAGTATCAACAGATAGATAGCAGATGCAACACAAAGATGGAAATGATAGAGTTAGATGTGTCAAACAGCCCTGCACGTGGGAAGAGATAGAAGAAATTAGAATAGAAAAAGCACATTACAGAGATATGGAATGGGTAAGTGCAGAAGAGAGGGAGATTTGAAAATCTTAACCCCCATCTGAGAAGCATCAGAACATAAATTTATGTTTTTAATCGGCTTTTTTTTCCTGTCAGTTGAAAACTAATGAAACCTAAGCAAGCAATTAGCTCTAGGTAGATCACAGGGCATCTGTAATACTCCTTTATGCCATCACTCCGTCACAGTGATGAAACATGATCTATGGGAAACATTTGCTTGAGAAATGCCATCAACATTAATAACACCATATAAACAGGAGAAAACAGCAGCTCCTGTGGCCTCCCTTCGCTTTTGTGCTAAGCAGCTCTGTAGTTGCAAAGGAGTTTTTTGAGCAATGTTGATTGCAATTCACAAATTGAATTTCTCTTTACCTTGAGTTCACAGTTGGTGTTTAGTTCTTTTTCATTGTATTTGCATTCGAATAAACAGTCATTAATCTCTGTTTCCTTATCAGGAGCTGTTCTAATTAGGCAGTTCGAGAAGTTAAGTTAATCAATAGAGTTAATTCTTTGCATTTATAAACAACAGGAAGTTTTCTATTGTAGAAACAGTTTCTTTTTTATGGTATGTTGGCTTATCACTTCTTAAATGTCAGCTTAAACTCAGTGCCATTGGTATGTCATGATAAACAGCACTTACACTAGCAATCCTACTACAGTTGGTGTGGCTAGTCATTTAACTGTACAACATGAATTAATATGGGCAGAAATGAAAAATATGTGCTTCTTCATTTGTCTAAAAATACTAAAGAAGACTACAGGTAGATAAATAAGTTCCTGTTTTCTTTTCAGTAGACAGTGAACAAATTGAGTTGTATTTTCATCTGTAGTTTATCTCACAATCCCCTGCCATGCCATCCCTCACTATACAGCACTACAGTGAACAGTTCTTTAAGCAAGTCTCTGTAAGAATCTCTCACATTACAATGAATCACTACACATAAACAGGGGGAACTCATACCCCACAGCCAGCAGCCAGCCCCCTAGTAGCTTGTTATTCTGCTGGTATATCTGAGTTTCACTTTCCTGTTTCACTAATACACAGGGCACATGCCATTACCAAATGACTGAGACACAGCCCCAAGTGCTGTGTTCCTTGGTCTGGGCACCACAACACACATAAAACACCCTAGCACAGTAGGCCTCATTGAGAATTTTGCTAACTGTCCCCAAACTTGCAAAGATGAGGAGAAGTCCCAATGTCCCAATGTCTGTGCTGTCCTGGGATGTTGGTCATGAGGCAAACAGTAGGGATTTACTGTATGACCATATTTCAGCTGTGGCTCTAATAGTGGTAGCTTTGTTTACAGTACCATTCTTAGACTTCAACAGCATGAAATGCTCTCCCAAACATGTCTACATTTTTTTTTCTTTAAAAATCATTAAAGCTGTAGCTAAGCATAAAAGAAAGTGATGCTATCAATTCAGATTTCCCCTAAATTCACCTAGCTTTTCTCCTAATAAATACAGGATGTTCCTACTTTGCTTTTGCATGGATTCTCTTGCTGCATCAAACCCTTTCACTTCAGTAAATGCAGGCATTTACCTTCCCACAAAGGTTCGATCTTGTCTTTTACATACCAAACTGAAGCCAAGCAATTTCTCAAACAAAACTTTAAAAATACTGTTACGCCTACACTAGTGTGTCAGAACTTGTACAGGAAAGTGATCTGTATGAGCAATAATAGAGAGATTATTTCCACTAAGTCTAACTCAGCTTAATGACCATCTAAAATCTGTCCCCATTTCTATGTATGACAGTAGTTGATATTTCTGGTTTGGCAGTGCAGACTACACGGCTGATGATGGAGCATGGAAAATAACCACAATGAAAGAAGCACTCTTCATAAAGTTGAAAAGTTATTGAGAGTTTATTCTTAGACCTCTTCCATTCTCCCCCATCTTTAATGACAAAGGAATTAAAACCCCTCAGCTTGCTTGTTATACCATGTGTATCCAACACATTTACTACCATTGTTCCTCATAAAGGCTATGTACAAAATGTATCCTTCACTTCCCAAAATTCAGTAATCTTTAACTAACTACTCACAATACATGAACTTCAGGCATGAGAGAAGTACCATTTTCCATTGGTCTTGACCGTCAAAAACATCCCATGCAAGTTTTACTCATACTTGGCTTAAGCATTTATTTCCTTTTTTGCTTGGATACATCTGGCACAGATAAAGACATGGAAACGAAAAAGATGGTGGAGAGCAAACCTCATCTGCTACAATTCTTATTCTCCTGCACTTACACCTGCAACATGCAAGCCCCAAAATTTCTTTCCCCAGGCAAAAAACGTCTGGATAAATGCATCAGTCCATGCCTAAAGCAGAAAATAACAGCAAGAGAAGAGTGACAAAAAAGCGGCTTGGGGAAATTAAACAGTGTGAAAAACCGCAGCCCCAAACACGTAGAAGTGAATTACGGAGTATTGTAACCGGATGGCGATCAGTGCTGCCAGCCCATTTTAGTTCTGCGCTTTGAACAGGAATTCTAAAGCCAAGTGCGTTTCTCCTCACGCTGTTCGCACCTGGCACCTGTGCTGAACGGAGCAGCTTTTTACCTTGTGCCGTGAAGCAATTTCATTAGTTTTGACACTTCCTACGCTTTTAAAGACCTATTACCGGCTGCGAACATTGAAAACAACAACGGCAAACAAAAGCCTCGAGACTGGTCAAGAATCTGCAAGTTTTCCCTTTCCGTCCGCCTGACTTGCGGCGCTGCAGTCACGCCGGGGGCGCTCCGGAGGATGGAAAGCGCTCCCGGAGAAGAGTCCCGCGGCCCCAGGATCCCGGGAATGGCCCCGGGATCGCGGGAACGCTCCCGGTATCGCGGGAACGGCCCCGGCCCCGGACCGGCGGAATGACAATGCCTGGCGGGACCAGCCTCCCACCGGCTGGCCCGGCACAGACTACAGTTCCCGTGAGGCCGCGCGGCAGAGCGCGGGCCGCGGTGTGCGTCACAGCCCGAGCAGCCAATCGCGGCGCGGCCGGGGCGAGCGCCGTCCGCCGCCAATCTTGTTTTCGCTGAGTCGAGGCGCTGGTGTTGTTGGCGGCGGCGCCATATTGGAAGGGACGAGCGCCCGCTCTCGAGCAGCCCCTGGGCGCGGGCCCGGCCGCCGCCATGCTGTACCTGGAGGACTATCTGGAGAGTGAGTGTGTGCGCGGCGGGGGCGCCGGGCGGCCGGGCACGGCCGGTGCGGGGGAGCCGGGGGAAGCCGAGCGAGGAGGCGGCGCCCCCCCTCCCCCACGGCGGCGAGTGACTGACTGGCTCCCCCCCTCCCTCCCCCCTCTCTCCCGCTCCCCCGTGTGCCCGCAGTGATCGAGCAGCTTCCCATGGATCTGCGCGACAGGTTCACCGAGATGCGCGAGATGGACCTGCAGGTGCAGAGTACGTGAGTCCCGCCCCTCGCCTCCGCCCGCCCCTGCGCGCCGCCCCGCTCCGCTCCGCCCCGCCCCGCCCCGCGGGCACCGGCCCCGCCGCGCCCCCGCCGCAGGGCGCCGGGGCCGAGCAGAGGAGGGAGGCAGGAGCGAAGCGGCGCCGTGCAGCAGCTCCGCCCGCTCCCCCGCGCCGCCCCGGGGCGGTCGCGCCCCGTCCCCAGCCCTGCCCCGGCTCTCCAGCAGCGTCGCTCGGGCCCGGCCCGGCTCGGCTCGTCTCTCCCGCGGGCGCAGCTCTGCGGAGCCGCCGCGCCGAGCGAGGGGCGGGGAGCGCGGCCCTGGCCCCGGCGCTGCAGCCCCGCCCGCCGGCGATCCGCGTTCCTGGACTTGTGCTGCTCCCAAGGGCATTTTCGGTGGCACGTCCCAAACTCTTTAGATTTTTGATCCCTAAGAGCAGTGATGGTGGTTTGGAACGTGCGTTATGTCCCACTCCTTCCAGTAGGCAGCGGCATGCTCTCTCTGAAACTTTCCAGCCAGCTCCCTAATAACAGTATATGGGAAGTGTCTATTGCTCGGCCCGTTGTGCCCCAGCTGACACGCAACCAAATTTACTTTGTAAATATACTTTCGGTTTTATACAAATTATGTTTTATATAAAGGTCTGCTTTTGTATAAATATATATTATACAAAATATATTTATAAGTACACTTCAGGTTTCTTTGTAGACCATTTTTTATCTCTCTGTTTATATCCTGATTTAATACACTGCCTTAGGCTGTTTTCATGATGCATTGCCATTTCATCTTCTCTAATGCAATCTCGTCTGGGACTTAGGTGTCCTGTAACACCCTGGGTAGCTGCTGCAGTCATTTAACACACAATTAATATGGTTATCTATAACTGTGATCCAAAAGTATCCATTAATGAGACTGCTACTGCACAAAAGAAGAGAGCAGTTGTTAATATGGAAGGGTCAGGCTATTGTAAAGGAGAATGAGAGAAAGAGCAGAGATTGAAATGACAAGGGAATATTGTATAGGAATACAAAATGTGGCACTAAGTGGGAACAGTTTTGTAATACTTTAAAGTATTCCTGTTGGATATTTACTTTAGTGAACCCAGCAGGTCTGTTTAACAGGCATTATTGACACATGTAGAACTAGATATAGGATTTTTTTGTATATTATGACCTAAATGTTGTTATAGGTTCAGTGCTTAAAGTTGTGGGACCAGTCATAGCTCCTTCTGGGAGATAACACTTCTGAAGTCGCTGTCACCAGGGGGCATCATGAGAGAAGTGAGCAGCTCCCTGACTTGGATCATTTGGAATAAGTTCATATATTTTACTTCTGTTCCGTAAGAAGGCAAAGAAGATAGTAGGTTTTTTTTTTTTAGATGTGGGTGAGGGCTGAGGCAGCTAGCAACACCAAGACAGCAGATTGTCATTTCCTCTGCTTTAACTGAAAATGACAAATAACACTCCATGTTGTATTACTGGAAGTAGTAAATGACAGTGGACCAGCCTCCAGTGTACAGAAATTTTTTTTAGACCTTGTTACTTCTGTAATTCTTGTCCACTGATGGACAATTTGAATGTCCAAAGACATTTATGAAACTTCTGGACTAGCACCTCTTCAGCATCACTTGCCCAACTGCCTGATGAACACTACAAACCTGGAGGTTGTTTGGTGTCTCACAAGCACTTGAAATCAGTACTTTGATGAGTGATACCATCCCAGAAACCCACATGATTTGTAATTCAGAGATATCTTTGCTGCTGTGCTTTAGTGTCATTGTTGACTTCGTATTCTCTGTTCTGTTTGGACCACATTGACTCCTAATGAGGCAGGTTCTGCTGTTTGTAGTTGTAGGAAAAAATAAACCGTGTCTGTTTGCTGTATATTCTGATAAAATTGCTGAAGAAAAAGCAAAGATCATCTGAGCTGGGACTTGACTCTTGGGCTTTAACTAAGCTGCACATGAAGCATAAAATGTGTTTCTCTGTTTAGGTTAAAATCATGAATTACCAGGTTTTCATGGAAAAATGTCAACATCTGGAAAAAAGACTATTCTCATAGAAGTTTTGGCAATTCTCTTGGGAAATTTGATCCAAGAAATTGATATCTCAGAATATAGTATCATGAGAAAAAAATGTCCAAACTTGAGTGTAGCAGAGAGAACTTTCCACATAACTTGATAGATCTGACCTGCACTTGCCTTTGCCTTTTCTGCTCTTTCAGAAGAGACTAAGTTTCTAGAAATTTTCCCCTAGGCAATTTCACACAGACTGATAAAATGTCCTCAATAAAAAGCGAAGAGGGAAGATACTTTTTATCATTTTTTCTTTACTAACACTTAAGATGTTGTTCTCATAGGATAGGAAATAGAACATTTTGTCTGTTGGATTTTTGGTACAAATTAGGGTTTTTGGTCAAAGAACAAAGATTTTAGAAGCCTCCATATAAAGTGTGTGCTTCTTGCTTGCCTCTCAGGCTTCTTAATCTTCTCTATGTAGTGCAAGTGGAAAATGCTCATTGTTCAGGTTATCCCACTTTGGCCTGTTTTACTGTAAAACTGTTTGATGACTCTGTTGTCTGGGTCTAAATAAAGTTTATGTGAACTTGTGTCACAACTGTTATGGCTGGGGATTAATGGTGCTCTGTCCAGTCAGTTGTTAGGTTCCTCTTGGGTTTGATGCTGAATGTTCCCAGCACAGGGAAGGAAGACTGATTAATATTTTTGATTGTTTAGTAGGCATAATTTTGGTTATTTATGTAAAGAGTTAATCCTAGCTGTGAATTTTCACAGAGTTGAGAAGACCTTTGGCCTCTTGGATTTTAAGAGTAAATCATACATATGGATTCATGAGCTTCTTGAACTAATTAATTAATTTGCACTTTGTTTTGGCAAGATGTGATCCATTTTTAATGGTGGTTTCTGGAAAGTTTCTTAGGTGTTTTGCACCCAGAGCCTGAAGTTTGTAGGTGATGCATACATGTCACATTTAATTTAAAACTGATAGCTAGGCAATGCCACTGAGAATGCTAGGAAAAAAACCTCAATACTGTCATCTATCCTGACACTAGCAAGGCTGTTCAAGCTAGTTTGACTGAGGCTGCATGTTTTTGGAAATGTGCAAGCTGTTGAGTGCACAAGTGGCCAGCTGTTGAAATAGTAAACTCAGTGAGAGAAGGGTAGAGATGAAGGAAATCCCTGTTGTTGTCTCAATAAACAATGAAAAAAATAATTTGTGGTTGATATTTTCCTTTCTAGAGGTTGTTAGTATTAGAAAATGGATGGTTTTATTTTTTCCCCCTTACGATATTTCTCAACTTCATGAAAGTGAGAGAATGCCATCGAAATAATATTTCAGCAGTGCATTTACTCCTCTGGGGGTGGAGGGAATAATTTGTGAGTGCTTTCAATTTGCCCTGACCCTTCCTAGCAAGCAATGGAAAGGCCCTTGACTTAAAGGCAGTGACTTTGCTGGTCTACCTTTTTGAGACACTAATTTTTTTTCAATTATTTGGTTTTGTATTTGACTATTTCTCTTAGGAGAACATTTTGTTTCCTGCTCAGTTTGTAACTGGCTAGAATGTTCCAAAGTCAGCAGTCTAGAGCCCTGGGTGAGGAGTTTGGGTCGTGCTTTAAGTCACTACCACTGCTCTTAGGGACAAAAAACCTTTAGAACTTGGAGTCCTGCCTGTCCCATGCTGGAGAGCACAAGAACCTTGATGAGAATCCTACCAGAATGCAATTCTGCTTCTTGGAAATTAAGGTAAATATTTCCCTCCACTGTCCACTGTTGCTTGGTTGTTTTGGTTTTTTCTTTTTTTTTCCCTCTCTAATAGTTTGCACCTCAGTCCTGTCAACTTTGTTTGAGAAAAAAATTTCCCCTTATTTTCTAATGTTTATGTACATGAGAAGATAACCTTTGTCTCAATCTTTTCCTATGCTACAGATGCAATGGATCAGCTTGAGCAGAGGGTAAATGAATTTTTTATGAATGCAAAGAAAAACAAACCTGAATGGAGAGAAGAACAAATGACATCAATCAAAAAAGTAAGAATATCTCAAGAGTGGGTCAGTTTTTTCTTTTGCAAACTAAGACAGCCTTAGGAAAAAATAGTTTATGATTGATGGGAGATTTAAGTGTTCAGAACTGTGCCTTCCCTTGGGCTTTCACAGAGGTGGATGGAACTACCTTGGAGGAAAAGAGTGAGTGAAAGGTTTCCTTGATCAAGAATTTCTCTCAAGTTTTACTGAGCACTTGCTCGCATTTAAAAAAGTGTAATCTTGAAATGGTGAGGAAGCCTGGTACTAAATTTTGAACTCAGATATTTTTGTTTCTGTTTGTGTGACATGAAGTTGCCCAAGTTAATTTGCTTTCTTTTAGAGGGTACTTTTCAAGCTTACATTCAGCATTTCCTGGGATTTTCTGCCTATGTTCTTCTACACATTATTCATATGGTCTATGTAGCTTGAGAGAGGGAGGAGTAAGAACATGAATATGAATGTGTTCTGTGTTATCCTTCAATATTTGAGCATTGGTGGTGGTATTGTTAGCAATGTAGTCCATCATTTTGTCAGGAAAAATGCCTTTCTAGTCTCCTACAGTGGCTACTTCAGCCCCTAATGTGGGTAAGGCTTGTTTTCTTGTTTAATTAATGCAAATACATATTTAAATTCTAAAAAAGGAAAAGGTCAGAGCTCTGACTTCACTAGAATAAACAAAAAAATTTGGTTTTGATTTTAGTTGAATTAAAATTTCAAGTAATTTTCACATAAGATACTATTCAGTGGAACCTGAGAATTAAAAGGCAGTAAAGTCTGATCAAATCTAAAGTAAAAGCAATTAAAATATACATTTAAAAAAAGTTTCATCTGTGAAATTTTGTTGATTAGAGGAGACTTTTGGATTGTTTAGTCAAATTATTCAGAATGCAGTTATGATTAAAGAAGCTTATTTTAAAGTCATTTAAGTGATATACAATATTATCTTGGTTTAACTAGAGTGCTGGAAAGGCCTTCCCACAGGGTACTTCAGCATCATTTTGAAGAGCAGTAGGATTTGTGGTGGTCCTGAAGTAGAAGACACAATCTTATTTTAAGTCCATACCATGATGCTGTGTAATATAAAATAAATCCAAGAATATTTCATTTCTTGTAGCATATCTTGCAGAAATCTAAATATCATTCTAGTTGGAAGTGTCCCCATCTTGTAATTTGGCTTTTTCTAACACAGAGAAATAAATTGATAGCTATTTCAGATGATGGTTGTTTACAGTAAAATTTCACAGTCTTTCTGAAAACTGACTTAAATTTGTCCTTTTGACTTATATTTTGTGCTTCCTAACAGTAGTTTAAACTTACTGAAATTAGTTCAGTTGCATTCATAATTTAATAATAATTATTTTCATAACAGGATTATTATAAGGCTCTGGAAGATGCAGATGAAAAAGTACAACTGGCTAATCAAATATATGATCTGGTAAGTGGACACAATACCTGTAGTGAATTGCCTAAGTTTGTGCCCTAGGAAGTTCTAAGCATTTTGTTAAGCACTGCAGCCATGCTGCCTGTACTTTTGTGTGATCTACATACAGATGTATACAGATGTTTTGCTGCTGGAAGAAACAGTTACTATTTTATTGACTTTAAGAATTTTTGAGGTTTTGGGTAGTAAGTGTCACTTAAATATAAAACAGAAATAGTATTAAAAATTATAAGGTTTTAATGCATGGTTTTGGCCTGTTTAGGAGACTGGTTGAGAGAATCCCTTGGGGTGCAGTGTTGAGGAGTCCAGGAAGGCTGGACAGTCTTCAAGAAGGAAATCTTAAATGCATAGGATCAGCTCATCCCCATGTACCACAAGAGAAGCCAGCAGGGAAGAAGACTAGCCTGGCTAAATGCAGAGCTTTGGCCTCAACCTGGGGAAAAAAAGAGAGTGTATCGCCTTGGGAAGAGCAGGCAGGCAGCTTGAGAGGGCTACAAGGATTTTATGAGGTTATGTGGGGAGGTAATTAGAAGAGCCAAAGCCCAAGTAGAACTTTATCTGGTTACTGCTATGAAAGAGAGAAATATTTTTTAAAAATATATCAGCAATAAAAGAAGGGCTGTGGAAAATCTCCATCCTTTATTGGATGGTAAACAGAGGTAAACATAGTGATGGAGGATGAAGAAAAGGCAGAGGTACTTCATTGCCACAATGTTTAATAACAAGACCATTTGTTCTCAGGATACTCAGCCCTTTGAGCTGGAACAAGTGGGAAGGGGAGCAGAATGAAGTCCTCATAATTCAAGGGAGGTCAGCAACCTGCTGTGCCACTTAGACACACACAGGTCTAGGGCTGTGATGGGATCCACCACACAGCACTGGGGGAGATGGTGGAAGAGGTCACTGAGCCACTTTTGGGTGTTTACCAGAGGTTTCACTTGACTGGAAATTAGCAAATGTAATGGCCATGTACAAGAAAGGTCAGAAAGAGCACCTAGGGAAGTAAGTGCCTGTCAGCCTGACTTCAGTCCTGGGGATGGTCATGGAGCTGATCATTCTGAGTGTCATGACACAGCACAAGCAGGACAAGCAGGGGATCAGGCCCAGGCAGCGTGGGTTTAGAAAAGGCAGGTCTTGTTTGACTGATCCAGTTTTCAACGATGAAGTGACCTCCTTAGTACGTGAGGGAAAGGCTGTGGATGTTGCCTACCTGGACTTTAGTAAAGTCTTTGACACTGTTTTCTACAGCACGCTCCTGGAGAAACTGGCTACTCATGCCTTGGGCACGTGCACTATTCATTGGGTAAAAGATTGGATGGGTGGCCAGACCCAGAGAGGAATGGCACGTGATTTAATGTACAAAGTTTAAGTATATTTATTTTACATTTCTCAATGAACCAAACCTGCAAGTCAGACTACACTCAAATATAGAAGACATAAAACAACTGCTTTAGTTTCACTACAACTAACCAAAAGTTTGTTGTAGAAGTTGGAACTTCTCATTCTCTTTTGCTTAGCTGGTAACTGGAAAAACCTCCCAGTTTTCAATAAAGATGGGTAAATTTTGCTGTATGATTGCAGATGTAGAAAGCATTTGGAATGTAGTGTTTCTTTTCATGATAGTGAGTTGAGAATTTTTTTGGTTAATTTTTAATACCCAAGAGCACGTCATAATTTGCTGAAACACACAGGAGTCTCCACGTTCAGTTAAGACTCAGTACACACTGAATTTATTCTATAAATAATAGTGTTTATTAATAAACCAGTGTCACTGGTGTTTATTGTGTCACACAAATTGCACACAGGTTTCAGTTCAGAACTTGCAATTTCTCTGAAGCAGCCCAATTTCTACTAAAGTCCGTTTCATATACTATTCTTTCTCTTTTCCTTTGTGTTTGCATAAGCAGAGCACCTCCATGTTTTATTCATCTTTATTTCTGAAAAGAAGTGTCCTGGAGCTCTGCCTATGCTGTTTTGGTGTTAATAGCAGTGTCTTTGCTGAGTGAGGGAAGTGGAGATGACCAAAAAGATCACTTCTGTGCATTAGTGTGCTAGGTACTGCCTAGCAGAAAATTGCTGGAAGGGAAATACTTAGCAAGCCTGAGACTGAGGATGTAGATATTCATGTTCCAGAAGTGGATGCTATTTATTTTTGCTTCATCTAACAGGTAGACCGTCATTTGAGAAAATTGGACCAGGAACTCGCTAAATTCAAAATGGAACTTGAAGCAGATAATGCTGGAATTACAGAAATATTAGAGAGACGTAAGTATGCATGATTTTCTTTAAGAACTTGACAGACTTTCTGTCAATTTGCAAAATTAAAGTATCACACACTTGTTAGTAGCTGCCAGTATTTTCACCTGTGTTTTAACCCACTTTTCATCAGCGATTCTCAAATTTTAGTTTGAACCTCAATTTATACCAGTGAAATCAAAATACTGATTAATGAGCTGAGCAATAGAATAATTTTTGCACACAACTGTTGTCCTTGTGAATTGCTACAGTAAGATACATAATTCTTTAAACTTATTTTTAATGATTAAGCCAAGTACTTTGGTCTAAGCATGCCACCTACCCAGTTGCAAGGGAACCATTTCTTCCTTGAACTGATGGCCACCAAACTAAGGAGGGTCATTATTTTAGTTTTCCATGTATTTGGTGGTTCTTTTTTAAATGGCTGAGAATGGGCTTTTCTGTAATGGGCCAGTGAAGGAAAATCATTTTAGGTAAGAAACCTGCATGTTAAATGCAACCATACTGGTATTCAGAATGTAAATAAAAATGTAAAGTTACAGCTTTTTTGCCAGCTTGGTGTAGAAGAATCTAGCTTATTAGGATTTAGACACCATATTCAAATGTGATTGTGATAAATGTACAAGTTGTTTTAGCTGCTGTCATTATGGAGGCAGTGGCTGTCCTCATAGCCAAAGATAGTGAAAATTGACTTAAGTCCCTTGGGGATATTAGGAATAAGTACTCTTTCTTGGAACTTTTTGTGACTGTGTTATATAAGCTGGGAGTTTGGGGCTATTTTATTTGTAATTTCTATTATGAACAACAGGCACAAAAAAGGAAGCTCTAAATTAAATGCTATTAATTGATTAGCAGTTACAGAAAAGGACTAATTTATTTTAGTTTAAATCCCAGCTGGTTTTAGGATGTGATGCTACCTTCTGTTGAACCATGTGTTTGGAGAGGTTGCTAGATAGGATTTCAATAATTGAAAATAGAGAAGTACTAGACTGCATGTTACATCTTTAAGATTTGTTTGGTTTGAGAGTTCTGTTTCCTTGTTTGTTTTTAAATTAAGCTAAAAGTAGGTGACTTAATATTTTTAGCTTCCAGAGTGAATATATAAAGTCCAAGTCCCGCCAGAGGGCAGCCTTTGGGCAAGTTCATAATGTGATTGAAGTTAGCTCAGCCAAAATAGCTCCTTGTGCTTTGATCCTCTTCTAGAATAATTATATTTAAACTTTTGTAATACTTATGTGTTATATACTCTTTTATGTCAGTGCTTTTTAAAAGCACTGCAAGCGGTAAAGAAATGCTGAAGCTTCAGATTTTAAAAAATGAATATGAATTGCTTTCTTGTTTTGTTTTCTGTGAAAATATAAGTTGGTATTGCAACTATTTCAAAATCTTTTTGTTAGAAATCAACACACAAAATATTGTATATTTTTCTGAATTTATAGTCAAAGTCTCTCCTGTGCTGTGATTAGTTAGCCTCATCTTACAAGAAATTTTATTCTTAGACATAGACTTGGATTTATTCTCGTCTGACTTTTTCCTTTTTTGGGGGGAGGATGGGGGTGGGGTTTGTTGTTTTGTTGGTTTTGTGGAGTTTTTTGTTTGGTTTTGGGTTTTTTTTATATTGTTGCTGTACATCTTTTGAACGTTAAGAAAATCTGGATGATCATCTGCAGCTCTTTCTTTTGAATGTTAAATCATCTTGAAAGATAAAACTGCTGTTTCTTGAGTTTTGACTGAATGTGATAAGTTTGACTCAGTGGGACACAGTTTATACAGTTTACATTGTTCAGTCTTCATATTGGTGTAGATTGTCAGTAGTTTTGGTGCAGCCATTCTGCAACTCATTTCAGTAAGTGGCGTGTTGAGGGCAACGTTGTTGGTTCTTACTTGCCTTGGTTTTAAGTTCTTGATTTCGACAGTTGGACAGCAGCAGTCACCAATTTTTATTTGAGAACTTATCTCACTGGCTCCTGGTTGTACTGTAGAAAGGGTTTTCAACTCCAGCAAAATTTTTTTTTTATAAAATAAATATAACTGCATTGTGATTTGGTTAATATTTTAAAGATTCCTTTAGTATGTAAAAGTTGAAACAGTGCCAACTCTCAATTTTCGTGTCCCCCTTACCTCCCTCTTAGGGTCTCTGGAGCTGGATACGCCAGCACAGCCTGTGAATAACCATCACTCCCATTCTCACACTCCAGTAGAGAGTAAGTATTTGAAACTTATAAAGATGGCCACTTTTTACATTTCCTTTGCTTTTTTTTGTTGAGTAGTATCAAGAAAAAGCTGGTTCAGAACATTTTTCTGTCCATCATTGCAGGGAGAAAACAAAACCTAATAAATGCTAATAATGTCTTTAAAGAAGAAGTGCAAGAATGAAATAGGCTTTGCTGGTGGGAATTAGTTGAAAGGGCTAGCATAATTTGACTTTCAAGCTGAATAGATTTTATACTTAAATTCCCTTCATTTATTTTATTTAGAAAGGAAACACAATCCATCTTCTCACCATAGTACAACAGATCATGTTCCTGAAAAGAAGTTTAAATCTGAAGCTCTTCTATCTACCCTGACTTCAGATGCTTCTAAAGAAAATACACCAGGTAATCCTAATTGTCTTTCATTTCATTGCTTTTTAATCAGAAGAAGAGAAACTTAATTATATTTGTGAGTTAGTCTTCTGAAATCACAGAATCATGGAATAGGTGAGGTTGGAACAGACCCCAGTGGGTCATCTGGTGCAGCCTCCCTGCTCAAGCAGGGTCATCCTAGAGCACATTGCAAAGGATTGTGTACAGACAGTTCTTGAATATCTCCAGTGGGGGAGACTCCACAGCCTCTCTGGGCAGCCTGTTTCTATGCTATCTGTCTGCTGTGTGGGCACCTGCATAGTAAAGAATTTCTTCCTTATATTCAGTTGGAACTTCCTGTGATCAGGTTCTGCTTGCTGCCCTTTGTCCTTTGCCCTTTGGTGCCCTAAGCAGAGCCTGGTTCCATCCCCTTGACACCCTCCCTTCAGATACTCATAGACAGTGATGTCATCTCTTCTGGAGGCTGAACAGGCTCATCTCCCTCAGCCTTTCCTCATAAGTGAGGTGCTCCAGTACCTTTATCATCTATTTTTTTACTCCACTGAACCTATTCCAGGAACTCCATGTCTCTTGTCCTGAGGAGCCCAGAACTGGGCACAGCACTCCAGATGCAGCTTTGCTAGGGCTGAGTAGAGGGTGAGGACCACCTCCCTCAATCTGCTGGCAGTGCTCTTTTTAGTGCACCCCAGGACACCATTGGCCTTCTTAGCCCCAGGGGACACCGCTGGCTCAGGGACAGTTTGTTGTCCAGCAAGACCCTGAGGCCCTTCTCCACAGGGTGGCTTTTCAGCATGTCAGCCCACAGCTGTGCATGGGGTTATTACTCTCCAGGTGCACTGCACTTCCCTTTGTGGAATTTCTAGACCCTGTTGTCTAGACCTTCTGGGGTCTGCCATTGAGTCAGTCCTCAATCAGAGGCTGAGACATCTTTCTCTAGGATTTTCAGTCGCTTGAAAATGAGAAATTGCAGGCATTCTTACTCATCTGAATTGTCCATGAAGTGTGTCTGCTTTGTTGTCATTTCACAGCTGTATGATGGCTGTTACTTTCTATTTACACTTTGAGAAAGATAACAGTACAGTTTCATTCAGCTAGTAGTATAAATGCAAGAGATCAATGCATTTTCAGAAAAAAATGCATACCACAATTTCCAAAGTAAGGGAAAATAATTTTCACACCTTTTTTTTGAGAGTTGGTCCAAAAAGAAAACGCTTTCTTGTGTTGTATATGTCAAAATAGAAGTCTTTTGAATAGTGAGGAAAAAAATAAAACTTTTCTGCCTATTCTCAATATTAAGGTGTTTCATAGTTTCTTTTCTGAAAATAAAAGACTAAGGAGTTAGAGTAAGTCAACTGCCTTGTTTTGGAGTTCAGTAATGTTTGTCAGTTTTAAATAGTTTCAGTCATGTCTATTTCAATTTTCTTTTGAAGAAACTTCACATGAGCCTTCAAATAAAATGTAGCAGCTGTCATTCTGCAGATGACCCTGGAAATTGTGTTGCATTAAAACTGATCTGTAGTTTTTAGAATTAAGATTGCTGAAAGTTTTACCTCAGACATAGTATAGGTGCATAATCATTCTTACCCTATTCTTGATGATTCTAGTAGAGAATAGAGAGAGATTATACAGAGAGTGTTTCAGTGTAGGTATAGGTATAGCAGCTGCATTTGTTCTTCAATAGCTGAGTATCATAGTGAGAGCTGACTTTCTAAAAGGACTCCTTGCATATGAGGATACATAGGGAACAAACTTCTTTTTTTCTCCCCATAAACAAATACTGGCTGTGTCTAATTACTTCTAAAACCATTTTTCCAAATGATTAGACTACTCTGATGCATAAACAGAATTCCTACTCTTTCACTGGTTGTCATATAACTCTTCTTAAAATGCGAAGGAATTTAGTTTCATTTTGAATTTCATAAATGTGTTCTATTCATCAAGGGTGTCGAAACAGTAATTCATCATCCTCTTCAAACAATGCATACAATACAAACTCTTCTCAACCATTGGCATCATATAACCTGGGCTCATTATCTTCAGGATCCGGGGCCGGTGCAATTACCATGGCAGCAGCTCAAGCAGTGCAAGCCACGGCACAGGTAATGTCAAAATATTCTTGTCATTCTGCCATCCTCTTAAGATTAAGAAGAAAGGCTAGTGACTGCTTTTTTTTTTTTTGTCTTGTTTTTTTTAAAATCTGAATTCCCATGATCACTTTCAGCTGATGTGAGTCAGTTCTCATATTAGAACTTTATTAAAATACGACAGTTTCATGCTGTATAACTTGCCTAAAGGGACAGCTTGTTTTCTGACTTCTCCTGGAAGATATTCTCACACATTTAACTGCCTTCTGTACATAATTTCGTTAACAAGGTAACAGGTGAACCTGTGCATATCTTTAGCAGTTAGCAGCCTTATGTAGGACCTTTACTGGGTAATCTGACACAGTGTCAGTATTCCTTTCAGATGAAGGAGGGAAGACGAACATCCAGTCTAAAAGCCAGCTATGAAGCATTTAAGAACAATGATTTCCAGCTTGGAAGAGAATTCTCATTGTCCAGAGATTCAGCTGGATATTCGTCATCAGCTCTGGCATCTACATTAACTCAGACGTTAAGTTCATCAACCTCAGATTCACGAAGTGGCAGAAAAAGCAAGTAGGTTTTCTTACTTGTTGACTGCAATTATAACTTTTAAGACAGCTGAGCTTTCTCTTAAAAGGTCATGGGCCACATTAGAAATACATTTTATTTAATGTGTTGGGGGGGAATCAGCACAAGGTAGTTACTGCCTGTTGGCCATTTTTTGTTCAGGGCTGTATTCTTTAGTCTCCCACTTCTTTAAGCAAACTCACTCCATTGATTTGCTTTTTTATCTGAGAGACAAAGTGTCTTCCTGTATTTTTATGTGTTTTGGAGAGATTAGATCTAACAGCAAATGTTGGGAATTACTGTGCAATGGTTTGTAGATGGTTTTGAAATAATTTGGAGATCTGTTTGATGCCAGTTTCAAGTAAAGGTGACACCTTCTAATGGCTGACTGTCTAGAACAAGGAATGAATTTTATTTCTGATTCAAATGAAGTTTTAAAACATTTTTAACAACACAATGTCACAGCACATTCAACAGTCAGAACTTGAAATAATTTGTTTCAAAATGCCCATCCTTTTAAATTTACTTGAGATTTTTTCTTCATTCAGTTTTGTGTGTGTTCACACCTCAGTTAATAATGCTGTTTAAGAAGCATTTTTCATCTATGAGTATCTTGGGTGTCAAGTCAGACCTATAAGCAAATGCAGAGAAATTTTATTCTGGCACCATTCCTATGGAGTGATTGCTGATGCTTGAGTGGAGATTAACAGAGAATCGGTCATTTCCAAAACAGTTATCTATTGTATATGACATATGACATAATTTATATGTAAATTCCTGTTTTATTGGTAACATAATTTTTATAAGGATTTGACACCAAGGCTGTTGATGGAAACTTTGTGAAGAAAAGCATTTTTTAAAGCCACTTGACAGCTCAGAGCTGTTAAATTCCATTGATTAGAACAGAGTGTCTTGCACTTGTAAGCTGGTGTGACTTGTTTCCTTTTCCAAGAACATTCAGTGGGTGCATTCCAGTGCTTGCAGTGGTTGAATGAAATGCGATTGTGAATGATAGCTTTGGGATTTACATGCTGCAGTATTTCAGAGTCAACCAAGTACTTGTTTAGTGATTCTTTCACTTGGCAGGAAATAAGTAATGTATTATATTTTTTTCCTATTTTTTACTCTTCCTCAGAAACAACAACAAATCATCAAGTCAGCAATCTTCCTCATCATCTTCTTCTTCCTCTCTATCATCATGTTCTTCTTCATCTGCACTGGCACAAGAACTGTCTCAGCAAACAGCAGTAATACCAGAGTCTGATTCTAATAGCCAGGTTGATTGGACCTATGATCCAAATGAACCACGTTACTGTATTTGTAATCAGGTAAGGATGGCCCCCAAATTGAAATACAACTACAGCTGCTGTTTTGATGTAGCTGAACTTCCTTCTCTGAATGCTAATTTTGAAAAAATCTGTACTTTTACTCTTGAACTTCTGATCTGTATTTATTTACTTACTGATGATGTGAATAATGAACTGTTGAAGCAAAAGTAGTCAATGTTTTAGAGATGTGATATCCTTGAAGAGTTTTAAGTCTGGTAATGGAGACTTCAGGAATAATTAAATTAAAAAATTGAGGGGGTTCACAGTGAATTTAGTTTTTTATCCAGTCTAGAATATGGAGATGTTTCTTCTTTTGCATAAACAGTTTTTGAAAATCAATTCACTATAAACATATGGTGTTTAGGTTGTGTAACAAAAGTAAAATGAAAATGTTGTTACTGCTATTAATGGAAAAACTCCTCAGAGGAAGAAATTTGGATGTTGGCCCTTCCAAAATGTTAATTGCTAAGAGTTGTTTTTTTCTTATTTTACTAGGTGTCCTATGGTGAAATGGTAGGCTGTGATAACCAAGATGTAAGTAAAAAAGTTCAAAATGTTCATGAGAGGCTTGTGCATATAACTATTGCTTGTAGGAGTTGCTTTTTTTTAGAGTTAGTTTTTGAGTAGAGTTTTTCAAAGTGCATATGATTTGAACCATCCTTCAAGAACCTTCTCATCTCTCCAAACAAGCTAAGGGTCTTTTAGAAACCTTCAGCCTTTGCTAGAAATTTGAAAAATTCCCTGCTTTAAAATATCCTTGATTTCTCTGAATTTATAGCTGTTTCACTGCTAATAATAGTTGTTCTTTTAAAATTAAAAAAGTTTCCAAAGAACAGTTGAATATAATCATGTATTTACTGAGATAATTAGAAGTGATAAGCTTACTTTGTCAAACTAAGTATTTCAAAGCACAACCTACTTAGTTTGCTCTGTAATCTGAGTCCATCCATGACTGCTAGAATTTGTGTCATTTTTCTTAGAGTACCGAGTGTATGCTGCAGATCCTTCCATCTCCTTGTTTTGTCCTGTGACTTGTGTGAAATGCAGAATTTATGCTTTTTCCATTTACTCTTCATTTTCATAAAATCGTAGTTGTGATAGGCATTTTGAAAAAAAACCCCAAGTCCCAAACCCTGTCTTCTAACTCTTTTTATAGTGCCCTATTGAGTGGTTCCACTATGGATGTGTTGGACTGACAGAAGCACCGAAAGGGAAATGGTACTGTCCACAGTGTACAGCTGCAATGAAGAGAAGAGGCAGTAGACATAAATAAGTTCCTTCATCTGGAAAAATACTGCATACTAAAAGTTTTATAAAGGACTTGGGAGGAGAGGGACAGCTCTCACCACACTTCCTTGCAACCACTGAAGAGTAACAGAGCAATCATAGAATGGTATGGTTGGAAAGGACTGTAAAGATCTTCTAGTTCCAGCCCCCAGTCATAAGAACTTGAACTATTGGTTTTGCTAAGTCATGTTTTAATATTGTAGGTAAATTATTTACGCACCTTGATGTGCTACAGATATTCCAGTGAGCCTTGGATTATTCCAGTGGCCAACATATGCAGACATTTGTACTATCAAACCATTTTCTCTAAGCAGTGGGCATTCTACAATTACTCAATCTTCCAAAAATTCAGATAAGTCAAGATTTTAAATGTATGTTTTATATACAACAGATATATTCTGCTGCATGTACTGTACTCAAGAGCTGTTACGTAACACTATGTATATTAATAGTGCAAAAAGTCAGTGCTTCTGAAAGGAAAAGAGACAGTGGTTTTTAAAATGCCTTTATAGCTTTGGTTCTTTATGAAACTTAATTCAGCAGGCTGAAGAAAATGGTTCTTGTATACAGCGGGCTGTTGTCCTTTAGAATATTTGAGTATGTAAAAACAAAAAAAATGCTGTAGAATAAAACAAACTTGTGCCATTAGTCTTTATATGTTTCTGCTCCAAGAAGGCGGGGGCCATAAGAAGAAAAAAAGGTGTTAAAGTGACAATAAATTTTTATACCAAATGTGTTTATTTTTTTGTGCAAGTAATCCTTTAAATTTGAATTGTATTAGGTGTAAAATAAAAGAACCTCAACTCCTCAGATTAATGTTTTCTGTACATTTGTCAAAAAAAGGTCTGTCGCTGGAGTGGTTTCACAGATTTCCTTTTTTTTTCTGTGGCCCTTTAATGCAGCAGCACTGAACAGAAAAATGGGGTTTATGCCTATTTTTTCCTTCCTCCTTCTTTCCACTATTACAAAAAATTATGCTTTCTCTTTGGAAAAAAATTTTACTTCAGCCCTGGGTGAGGCTGAAAGACTGTGGCTGTCATGTGGTAGCTTTCCAGAGCCATGAAGAGAAGCAGTGTTCCATTGCATGACCATGCAAGTAGTGTCAGGTGAATAAAAACAGATAGGTCCATTAGTAATAAGAGTATGTGCAGAGAATGAAACCAGGCTTCTGTCACTGCATGTTTTTAAAAATGAAAAAAGTAGGCATTTAAAGTCCATGAACTTGGGCAAAGTAGATGTGTAAGAGGGAAATGTGATTATGGATGATAAATAGACTTTGGCAAAAGAATAGGATAGAAGTTGGTGAAAATAAACAGCAAGGAGCAGTTAACTAAGGTTCTATTGATACTGGGAACTCAACCCACTGTGTATATATTTCTGTGGAAATCTCAGTCTAAAAAACACTTGAAGACTAGAATATCTGGTTTTAAGTGAGGCTGTTGAGACAGTGGAGATAACAAAGTGTTTGTTCTGTGGGAAACTGGTGCCATGCTATAAATTAAAATTTAATAAGCAATCACTAATCTAGATTCTACTTACACTGAATGTCTGTCCCAAGGGCTATGAACTAAGTCCCTTGAGAATTAAGAATGTATACAGCAAAATCTCTCATTCTGCTGTAACCATACCTAAGATGGTACCAAAACTACAAATTCTAAATAAAATTTCAATTTTTAGTGTGAATATTGGATTGCTGTTTCATTGGGGGAATATAAATTATTTTTTCATTGAGAAATTAGAGCAGTCACAAGAGGAAAAAACTTGTCCTTATTAGTAAATTAGTATTCAGTTTCAAGAAAACAGAAATTGACAAATGTGAAAATATGGGGGGAAATGCAATACCTAAATCAAAGATGTAGAATAATCAAATCTGTACATACTTTTGTTTTCTAAATAGGAAGCCAGTAAGAGAAGTGATTAAACTGTAAAAACACTGAGCAGTGAGAGTAGTTACATACTGAGAGTTCATGCCTCATGGTCAATAGAGTTGCTGGACACTTCCCTGAGTGGACAAGTACAGGTGCAATGTCTCTCATTAAAGATTTTTTTTAAAAAAGTGATGCACTGGTTGAAGAGTGGGCATCCCTTGAGTGGGACGTCCACACTGCTATTTGCAAAATAGAATAATAAAGAGTAAAGGAATAAATTAGCAATATCTCCAACACACACTGCTAAAGAAGAACAAGACTGCTGCTCAAGAGTTACAGAAGAGATCAGTTAAAGGGGCCTGAATAGTAACATAATCTTTGCATATATGTTGTTTTCTCAAAAAAAAACCCACCCAAAAATGGAAAGTGCTAAAAGCATCAGACTAATCTTATGACAGACTGATCAACTGGAAAATATACTTCAACATTTTGCTAAAATAATGTAGATACAAAATAATATATAAAATAATACTTAGATCTCACTTTACCTGCAACAGAGTCCTCTGAAGTAGCTATTACTATGTAGGAAAGTGATTTTGAAGTTATCTAGTAATTTTATGGAAACCTCAGGTCACTGTTCAGCAGCAGGTCACATAAGTGCTGAAAATGACTCAGTGGGAGATAAAAAATAAAACAGAAAACAGTTTTACACCATGTAAATTGATGGTGCAGTTAGGTCAATGTGGTGTAAAATTCTGCTCTGTTACAAAAAAAAGAAAGGCTAAGAAAAGGCTCAAATTGGAGGGTCAAATCTATATAATGACAACACAGCTGAGAAGCAGATGAATTGTCTGGGACTCTTCTGGATGGGAAAGAGGCAGCTTTAAAAGAGGATATAACAGGGATCTGTAAATTCAGAAGTGATGTGGAAAAGGTCTGTGTTTTGAAGTTTCAGCCCAGGACAGGAAAATGAAAGATGATTCTAAAAAACAGAAAAGAGATTAAAATCTAGCTTTAAGGTGTTTCAGTTAGTATCTGCATTAATGTTCAAGATTTTCCAATGCTGAAGTACTTTTCACTGTGAAAGTGCTTTCCAAACACTCACTCACAGCTATTTACTTACAGACTTCTGTTAGGAGGGTGAAAGGAATGTACTGAAAATGTCTCTCTCTGGAGGCTGACAAGCCTTATAATATAAAAGATTAAAAGCTTTCCTCTTCCATATTGTTTGAATCTTAAGCAGTCATATTTAAACTCATGAAGGAAATAGACACCAAAATGTACTGTTCCTAATTTCATCATCACATTATAAAATTGTAACCTGCTTTCCTATTTAGCAAATGAAAGTGTAATTTTAAATCAATCCCAAAAATTGTGTGTAATTCTTTCTCCAAAAACTCTTTTAAAACAAGCAAATTAGTTACCTGTCTTATATACATTTTATAAATTTTCGGTGTTGGCACTACCTGGTTTTACATTATTTCCAAAGCAAAGAGTCTCTTTAACATGCTTTAGTTTTGAAGGTTCATCAAAACACAGTTGTACAGAAATAGTGTTTAAATAAAAAGAATGTATTAGAAGGTTATTTGGCTACTTCGTAGTGTATTTTGGAGCCATTCTGATTTGGTTATATTTTGGTTATATTTTAATTTTTTTCAAAATCAAATCCTAAGTTCATCTATCTCTAGTCATAGAACATAACTCCATAATTAAAAAAATATAACAAAATAACCCACAAAAGAAACAGGCTCAACAAACCAGTAACGAGACAAAGAACAAAAATGCTTTTATTCACTTTTTAGCCCCTCTAGACAATTCAAATTATGCGTGAAATACTGAAAAATGACAGCAAAACATTTTAGATCTCTTAGATCTGAGAAATATCTTCCTTAAACCTTGGTTTTTCAACAGACCTTTGCCTGGAATGCTAGTTGTATATACGACCTGTTTGAGTTATCAAAGTGTCAGGATCACCCACTGACAGTGTGATGTCCAGCCTTCTCCCAGCTGTACCACAGCAGTTCTGCATGATGTCCCTCCCAGGTTCAGCTTTCAAGCCCATCAGGCGCAGCTTGAGCAAGCTGTGCAGCCCATGAGGCCAGAACTGAGAGGTAGTGTAGTCACTCTGCATGGGGCACGACACAAAGAACTCATCAGATCTCATGCCAGCTGCAATGCAGATGTTCTGTGTGGCCTCCTTTACTCCATTTATTCAGGCCACCTGGCTTTGTAAGATGTAAAAATGGTTAAATCTAATTTTCAGCTTTATTTTCAGAAATATCATGTCAAGTGGGTTGTCAAAAGTCAGTGCTTAAAAGATGTAATATATTAGAGGTATTTCTAAAGTAATTTCTGTGCCACAGTGGTTGTTGTTATCTTGTCCTTCAGCAATCATGCTGTGGCAGCTGGACTTGTGAGAGAAGCTGTACTGTTATAATCAGATCAAGAAGTTAAGAAATATACTGTTACCTTTTCCTGCCTATCCATAAGAACAACAGAATAGCATGTCTTGCATCTTCACGTATTCTCTTCACTCATACAATAATTTCTCATATACATTCACGTGCAGTGCCCCAGGTGAGACATTTCTGTGCTGGTTTATTGTGTATTCTGGCAGCACCATGAGAATGCAACAAACTGTCATATACTCTGGCATGTATAATAATGTCTGGACTTGATGGGGTTACTTAAATCTATGGGTGCCTTGAGAGGCACAGTTGAGCATTTAGTCAACATTTCCATGTAATGTGGTTGTCTTAAAACTCTCCTTGCTAACAGAAGAGCTCTGTTAAACAAATATTCACCAGTACAAAGCCTTTTGATAGGAAAAAATCAAGTTCTTGTTCCTTTGTGCCTAAAACATCCTCTGAACCCAGTGGAGGCCATGATGTGGTTTAACTTTTATGTGTGCATGGATATTTACTGTACTGGGATGAACAAAAATGTAATGACCATGAATTCTTGGGTGACCTTGGCTTTCTTCATATTTGGGCTGAATTGGGTCCACTTAAGGTGTAGAACAGAAGAAAAAAAATAAGCACACCACTAGTCTTGGCTACCTACATAATAAGGCCAGGCTGAAGTGAAAAGGGAGCATGGCAATGAAATTACACAGTTTACACAGAAGAAGAGGAAAGATCTTGTGGCCGTACCTGGAGGACTACGACATTTCAATTCTACATTTGGAGTTTATTGAAACAGAAACACAGGCCACTATTTAGGATACATCCTGCTCTCACTCTGGAGGTCTGACTGAGGAGCTGATCTTTCCCCTCTGCAGTAGCCTCCAAACTGGTACACCTATCTCTTGCTTCCCCTCTCCCCATCTCCTTCCCGTGGGAGCTTTTCTGGCCTGGTGCTAAGGGAGGAGGGCACAGGCATGGTGTGGGGCCGGTGTTCCCATAAGTTGGTGAGGAATAGAGATACTGTCATTGCAGAAACATTTGAGCAGGCATGGAGTGGCTAGGACAGAGTCAATGACACTGGTATTCTTGTGTTCTTTCCATCCATCTGAATATATGCAGCTAGGAAAAACTGCAAGGAAAATATTCTGGTGCACTTCCAGCACTGCTTTGCACTTAAAACCCTTTCTGCAGGTACAAAGCAGTGAAGAGCTCTACTTGTGACAGAAATGCAAGAGAAAGTAGAAGAGTATTTGTGCAAATTCCTTTAATATAATAAACCCAGAAAATGTAACTGAAAGACAATAAGAAGGATCAAGATCACCTAAGCAAAGAGATTATTCATTGTATTAAAATAAGAGAATGGTCTTGAGAGACAACAGAGATACAATCAGAAAAATTTTGTAGGAAGAGGAAGGCCTGCAAATAAAAGTTCAAATACTTTAACCTGAAATATGAAGAAGAGAGAGACCAATAAGATGCCAGAGAAATGATGTGGAGCATCACAAAATCAAACAATTACTTAAAGTAAAAAGGAACATAGATGCTGTCAGACGCCATGAGGTATTTCACTTTGTTCTGTGTTCTTGTAGCCTATCTGGGCACTTTTTGATTACCACTTATTCTTATCCATTTCTCAGCAGTAATCAGTGAGTCTGAGCAATCAAACTGGCTACAAAAATCCATAAATCTCTGTTATCTTTGAATAACTGCTTCAAGGGGATTATGTCAGCAAATAACTATAGACAGGGATAAACAGAGAATTTGCTGATTGATTTCATCCTCATGACATTAAAATTTGCCTTTTAAGCAAGAACCAGTATATTAATAAGACATTGGTCTTCAACTGCTTTCCCATATCCTCATGTCAAGCAACTTGCTGTATTATTAACATACATAAAAAATAGATGCCTCTTTCACTGTAACTCTTCTGCAAAAACACAGTAGTGAAAAACATAGCTGAGATACAGAGATGCCTCTGAACAAGTAACTCAATTGGCCCAGATTCTACCTAAGCTTTAGAGGTGCTTTAGGTTTGGTAATCTGATGAGCTGAGTATTGAGCTTTGCCACCATCTAAAGGTCCTGTTCCTTTCATCTGTTTGCTCTTTCAGTGTTTTCCTGCTGCTTAACCTGTACTGGATCTATCCATCTGTCAATTCAATTCCCTCACTGCAGAAAACAGCCCAGCTGTGTACTTTCCCATGAAAGATCTAATGAGCAGCACTACCAGGTAGGAAGAGAGGAAGGAAAAGAGCAGGAGCAGAGGTAAGGAAAGTGCTGGATTCTGCACCTGGGATGGGCCAGCCCTGGGTGTATGTACAGACTGGGGAGTGAGATGCTGGAAAGCAGTGCTGCAGAAAGGGACCTGGGGGTCCTGGTTGCTGACATGTGGAATGTGAGTCAGCAGTCCTGGAGTGCATCAGGCACAGCATGGCCAGAGGGGCAAGGGAGGGGATTGTCCTGCTCTGCTCTGAGCAGCCTCACCTTTAATATTCTGGGCAGTTTTGGGTGCCACAACATAAGAAAGATATAAAGCTATGAGAGAGTGGCCAGAGAAGGGCAATGAAGATGGTGAAGGGCCTTGAGGGGAAGCTGTGTGAGGAGTGGCTGAGGTCACTTGGTCTGTTCAGCCTGGAGGAGACAGAGGGGAGACCTCATCACAATCTACAGCTTCCTCATGAGAGGAAGAGGAGGGGGCAGACACTGATCTCTTCTCTGTGGTGACCAGTGACAGGACTTGAAGGAACAGCCTGAAGTTGTGTCAGGGATGTTTAGGTTGGATATCAGAAGAAGGTTCTTCCCCCAGAGGGTGTTTGGGCACTGAACAGGCTCCCCAGGGCAGTGGTCACAGCCCCAGCCTGACACAGTTCAAGAAGTATTTGGACAATGCTCTCAGGCACAGGGTGTGACTCCTGGGTGATGTGTGGGTCCAGGAGTTGGATCCAATGATCCCTATGGGTCCCTTCCAACACAGCATATTCTGTTATTCTTTATTTCTGTGTGATTCTTTGCTTGCCTGCTTTTACTGTGAGCCAAAATCAGAGAGCTGAGTTTAAGTGGGATTAAGACATTAATCTTTGTTTTCTGGAGCACAGCAAAATCACAATTATCAGTAATGCTTACAAGGCTCTATGAATGGGACCAGGAGAGCTTTTACTATGCTGGGATTGATTTTAACTTCTTCAGTGGTATCAAATCTTGTAATATGCAGAACAGTAATGTATTTTTCCTGTTTTCTTCATTTTGTTCTGTTCTTCCCTGTTCAGTGCTTATAATGGGACCACACACAGGATTAAAGACACTACAAATCTAAATGCAGTCTGGATTGAATTTAAGGAAAAGTAAAAAATCAGGGGGGTGCTGCTGAGCTGGTTTTCTCCAACACAGCTTAACAAGATGTTTTGCTTGAATATTTACAGTGCTATTGAAGCCTATTCTTCCTGAAGCTTTTAACTAATTTTTGAAGTTAGTGAGAATTTATGGCCCTTGGCACAATTTTTAGCATACTAGAAAATAAAAAAGGAATTTAAGAGTTGAGCATAAACAATGAAAATTGCATATAGGTTTGCTCTGTGAAGATGACAGATGATTACAAGCACTTGACTATCAGTTAGTTTAGGAATTATCAGTTTGCACTTATTTTTCATGTGATCTCATTTATCATGGAAATGGTTGCTAGGATGCTATGCTTTGAAATTCAAAACTTTCTCCAGAAAAAGAGTAATTGTGAAAAGGTTTTTTTTAAACATATTTTCTTTTTGGCAGCCTCTCTAGTGAAATTATTGATGTTAAATGGTTTTCTTATATCAAGAGTTACAAGCACTTATATCTAGACTATATCTACGTTAGATCTCTGAGTGAAGCTAAGCATGCATAAGACGTATATATTCCTCTGACTTAAACTCCTGTTAACTTTCTATGCCTAATAATTCCTCCTTGCTTCTGGCAATTATGTTTCCAGTTTACCGTTTAGATCATGGAAATAATTTTTCAGTGGTCACTAGCTTTCACCACTGAACAAACATGGAGGCTCATGTAAAATGGAAGCTGTGTGTGTCTGAGCCGAGCTGCTTAAAACCTCAGTGAGATGATGAATAGCCAATGTTACATGCCTGCATGGCACCTTGGCTAAGTCCTCTCAAATCCCAGTCCCTGGTAATTTTTAGAAAGTCTTGTGATTTTCCTCTCACCTTTTATACGTCAGGATAGTTTTAAACACTTTTAGTCGATTCCAGATGATGCAGATGGAGCTGGAACTCTGTCTGGAAGCACTGGAGATCACTTCTGACAGTCATGGCTTGCTGCTTTTGGCAGAGGTGATCCCTGCACGACCTTGCCTTGTGCTGAGCAGGACAGCAGTTAGCTGCTGTAGGGAGCAGCCAGGCAAAAACTCCTCAATGAGAGGGAGAAATAGGAAGAGGTAAACACACTAGAGAGCCCTTAATCCACACAATGGGAGCAGCCACTGGAAGGAACAGGTCAGGGAATCTCAAACATCAAATCAATACTTGTCTTGTATTTCAGAGAGAGGAGATTTATTTTAATTTCTGCTAGAAATTCTGAAAAACACACATATACCTATGAATACTTATCTGGATAGCTCTGATCTTACCAACAATTATTTGAATATTATATACTGAAGAATCTTTCTTAGGAATTTGAGAACCAGGAGGCCTGACATTTATTCACTTATATCCTTTTCCTAACTAACCAGTTAATGCCAGGGGAATTAGTCCCCACATGCAATAGTCCTGATTTAATTTCTGAAGTGTCAGAATGGGGCCAGGTAAGTCACTAGACATGTAAGCCCAGAGATGTAGTGGAATCCTGATTCAAAAGATAACAGGAATCATGTTCATTTCCCTCTAGCTGTGACTGAGGAAAGAAAAGGGAATTACATGCTATTGTCATGAAAAAACCTGACAAATTATAGAGAAAAATCCTGCTCACTCCTCAGAACATCTGGGGAAAGCAGATGGGTAGAAGGCTGATTCCCAGGAATATACAGGAGGCAGACTGATTCACTTGCCCTCTGCTGATACCTCCTTCATCTGTGGCCCCTTGTCCTGAAGTCTTGGCACCCATGAATGGTTTTGGGGTTGCAGGAAGGATGAATTGACTCTGAGACATTGGGGAAAATGTGAGGATAAAGACTCCACTGATGTTCCTGAAAGGGCAACATGATGTTGGGCTGGAGGGAGAGCCCAAATACTTGCTGTGCTGAAGGTAACTGAGGGAGCAGGAGGTGGGAACAGAGAAGATTACTTTGTTCTAGTGTGGGATTCTCCAAGGAGATATGAGCTCCACATTAGGAAGCAACTATTAAACCAAATCTTTATAAAATGGTTTTAATCATGTCTTCTAGGAATAGCCCATAAAGCTCTGACTAAAATACCCTCACTAGGAATCTGAGAGAAGTTGACAACCATGCAAATGCCACCCACACAGGTGGCTGTGGGCCCAGAAATCAGGGCACGCCAAAATCTGCAGGACAATACCTTATGACAATAAAGCAAGTCTCCTCTTCTGTTGATGGCTCCCAGGTGGGCTGGCAGTAGTGTCTCTGCAATCCTCCTTTGAGTGTACCAGCTCCCTGAGTATCCCTCTGCATCGGGTAGAAGAGACCTACCCCATAGACAACTGCAGGGAACACCCATGGTATTCTGGGGATGTCCTCTAGCCAGATTTTTTGGTTTGCTAGAGGTTTTGCAGCACAGGCTGGCTGGAGCAGGGCCTGAGGATGTGAACTGGTACGCTGGGAAGGAAGGAGCACAAGCAGCATGTCTCCAGAGAGCAAAATAAGAGTTCCTCTGTGGCTTGTAAGCATCTATCACAGCAGGGTACAGGCAGCTGGAGTAGCCTCTTCTTGCTCAGGATAACCCAGGAATCTAATTTAGGCAACTACAATCCCAGACATAAAACTAAAATGCAGTGTGTGTGACCACTGAGGTCTTGCATGAGGTATTCAATCACTTTAATGGCATTTTTCTTTGTCTGCAAACTGATAGGTTTAGCTTTGGGGAAAAAAAAAAAAAAAAAAAAAAAAAAAAAAGAATTTTTAAGCTGAATAAAAATCAGCACTTCAAAAAAATATATAGTCTACCCTTCCTTGCTTTTTATAGGCCTCTAATTTGATAGGGCTGCTGCAGCTGCCAAACAGTGTAGATTGACTCAAAGTTTTTGTATCAACATTCATTTCTTATATATGAGGTAGTGTAGGAAGAACTGTCTTTTCAAAAATCGTCAGCCAAGGATGGAAGATAAAATAGATTACTTATAAACAGACATTTTTAGCTAAAAGAACTTGATTATATTAGAAGTTCTGGTCTATAAATATTACAGAGTTTGTGAACTGTTCCCATCTGTCTCGTCCCTGTCCTGTGTCAGTAGGGGGAAGTAGTAACTAAGACCTTCTGTGGCTTAGATACTAAGTGCTTTCATCAGAGTATTTTTGTCCACCCTCCTTTTTCTCCCTCTTTGACATCAGCAAGAAGTTTTATTTATATTCTGCTATGAGATATTATATCTATTACCGAAAATTACTGACAACTGCTTTGTCAGTGACGCTTATGTCCAAGTAAATCTGCTTAGTTTACAACATTTTTTGTTAATCTGGCTTAAAATACTGCAGGTGCTTCTCCCTGAAAGATATTAATATTGTTTCAATCAGGCTAATCACTGTAACAGCAGTTTTCTAAAAATTGCAGTGATGGTGGCTTCGAGGCATGCAGCGTGAGCAAGGACACCTCTCGCTCCCCATCCAGACCTCAGGCTGTGTCTCCAAACCCTGTGCCTGCTCCGAGCAGAGCCAGCTTAGCTCCACCCTCTGAGCAGTCCAGCCCTTATTTATATGAAGTCTGTGGTCCAACTGGCTTCAGATGGCGTGTGTTATGTGCGTGTGCCTGCCTCCTGAGTGTGTGAGACGAGCTGGGATCATGAGCCAGGGTTGTTCCAAGTGGTTTTAATCAGCAGCCCATTAGAGGAGAACGGAAAACTTCAAACAGGGTAAGAACCAAGTAAGTAAACCTAACTTTGAACTTGCAATCTGGACAAAACAAAAGCAAATTAAAATCTTCATAGTCTGTCAGTTTTCAGATAAATTATCACTTTTAGAGAGAAAGTTGTGCCTTCTAACAGGAAGGAGGAAATTTAAAAGGACTGGAATGAAGGAAACTGTAAAAACAAAGTGGGAATTGAGAATGCAAGAGAGAAAAAACAGCAAACGATTGTTCACAAAGTTGGTACACTCTCTTACTTTTTTTTCAGCTGTGGACAGGACATGTTAAGCTTTAACCTCTTGCTTTCTTGAATACTATTGTCTATCTGAGTAAGTAGTTCCTTTTGCAAAGGTGGTGAAGTTTTCTGCTCCTCACCTGTTTGCTGGCAGGTTTGTTTTTCTGAGAGCACAGAGTGGAAGAGCTCTCCACAGCTCCTTGCAGGAGGCCCCATGGTGTGCTGCTGTTTGCTGCTGCTCACTTGTTGTTTTTTCACAGGTTGTTCCAGTACCTCCATGGGAAGGTGTTCCCCAAACCTCTGCTCCTCTGGAACTCGTGACTTCTTACCTGGCACCAGGAAAACACTCACTCTATTTTCCCATAGAAATGGGAAAATTCATGCTAGTTTTGGGTAAAGTGTGCCTCTGACTTTTTTTACCCTGGCAAGACGTGGCTACGTGGACTGCATCTGCAATGTGGCGAAGGGCAAAGTGAGGCCATGGTTTGTGGGCAAGTCCCCAGATGCCGCAGGCTTTGTCGCCCTCGTCCCTTCCTTCTGGCCTTAGTGGTGGCCCTCTGTCTGTTCTGCCAGACCCTGACTCCTCTCATGACCAGCAGCATCCTTTCAGCAGTTGTTAATGGGATTGCACCCAACAAACTGACTAAAACACAGCAAGGAAGATACAAGGAGGTCTCCCAAAGCACCATTCACTGCTTCCTCCCTGGCAGCAATTCAGAGACAGTGAAAAAGGTAAGTCAGCTGGAGGAGAGTGCTGAGCAATAATTAGCAAAGCAAGGGATAGCAAGTCTGGCAGGATCATCTGAGTCCAGCTAAAATTAGCCTAAGCTTGGAAGTCTGGGATCTGTATACAAACAAATGGGTGATCTAATGACAGCGGCATATGCGCAAGCACGTTCCCATTACCAGCTCCTCAGTGTGCTGTTATTAGCACAGGAATCCTGAAATCTTCAACTGAAATATGGCATTGCTCTGTGAATCCAGCAAGATTTCCGTTTGCTGCACAGACCACGCTTTATTTTGGCTTTGGGAATTGGTTTAGAGGCTTTACAGTACAGGCACGTAAATCAGGAGCCAGTGGGGTTTCATGGAAGTGACAGAGGCTGTTAATTGGCACAGGGACTGCAGCTGCCCTGTATTAAAGTTATCTGCTCGTCAGCTCTGAACTTTACTGGGATTCTGCTGAGAACTTGGATTTAACTGCATTTCAGAAATAAAGGAATATTTTCACACCACACTATATACTTTGGAATCTCTCTCTCACAAATTTTACTTTGTCCACAGGTTACCTGACTTTATGTTTATTTTGTATAGGGTTCCTATGATGGGTGTTAAAACCTAACAAATGGAGACACAGTTATTTTTGTTGGAAAATGTACTTTGTTAAATGGTCTCCAGACTGAGGTAGTTATTTTTACTCTGGAATCTGTGATCAGCACTAGCACAAATGTTTCAGGTTTCCTTCAGTCCTACAGAGGAGCTGCTAACGGTGCAGCAGATACCACACCGTGAAATTATCATTATGCTTACATTTAATGTATAACTGTAGCAGAATTGTAAAAAATTTGCTGCCTCACAAATTATGAACAGCAACCACATAAAGCAGTGCAAATATGTATGTTAAAAAAAAAAAAATGTACCAGGCTGCTTCTTTGATTAGACAGAGTTCATAGTCTAAAAGGTCAGCAATATTGATTTTAGGAGAGCAGCTGTAAAGTGCATCTTCTGCAACAATCAAAAACAGATATGGGGAATAACTGTGGCATGAACTCTTTAACATTAACTCTTGCATGCTGCATTTGTCATAGTTTTATATTTGAATGGCCTTTTAGTATACTAGGTACCCAGATTCAGATCTGATCTGCAATATGATATAAGTAATTACAGCTTAAAGGGAAATCAGTACAGCTGACACATGTGGGTTGCATTGTATTTTGTCTATAGAAACAGTCCATTCCTTTTTATTCATTGCTATTGTAATGGCAAAAATCATAACTCAGGCTACTTAATGTCTGTAAGAACTGGTGAAATAATGGCAAAGTTTTGCTGGTATGCTGTTTGGCTGAAAATATCTGTAGCATCTTTTGCAAATTGCCTGAGAAAAAAATGCAGATCGACATCAAACTTGGTGTGCTGGCCAATTGAAAAGAGAAGAAAGCTTTTGTTTTTACAGCATGCTGTACTTACTGCTCTCCAGCATACATGGTGGGATGTGACTATGACATGCACATGCTGGACCTGTAGTACAGATGTGTATATGTTAACCCTTATAGGTATGTTTTCCAGGGCTGTTCTACCTTAACACATTCCTTTTCAAGTTCTTAAGACCACCCATAGCTGGCTCCCTGTTTGTCTTGAATTTCTTCTCTAGAGCAAGATGAACAAAATGTCTTGCACATGTTGGGAGGTTACTCTAAGTTGCTCTCTGTTTCCCAACTTTCTCTGCTGGTTGTGTGGGCTGAATAATAATCTTAGAGAACAGAAAAGACAATCATCGCCAAAAATCTCTACCACTTTGCTTTGAAAGTATGTTCTTGAACTGTGTGTTTTCATCCACTGCTTATTCAGATAGCTGAACTGTTATCTGGCTTGATTTTATTGGGCACTCAGTAACATCTAAGACAGATGTCACTGTTGAAACTTTACACTGTTTTATTTTACAGTCACGTGCCCACTGATGGGAGCTAGTTTGGAAACAACTTTTCATTAAAGCTCTGGGTAAAATCTTCATGTATGAACCTGGAAGAATACTTTAAAATATAGTTATTCAAATTTGTAATTAACTAGTCATACATATATTCTTATTCAATAAATAACCCAAGCAAGAAAATTTAAATGTATTAAAAAGAATCTGTTATACAGTTAAACAGTTACTTAAAGCAAACACTGCATCATGTCTTATGAAATCAAAGTTCAGGAACAAATTTTAAGGAAAATAAGACCCTGCTGGAGATAATATTTTTTTAGGTAGCACATAGTGTTTATGGGTTTTGCATGTCAACTGCAGATTCCCTTCTGGGTAGGGGCAGGTTTTGTTTTTGCCTTCTTCAGAAAAACAACCAGTACTGTGTTGAGCCTGTTGTGAGAATTTGGTTCTGATTGTTATTACAGGGTCAAAATCCCCTTCCAAAATCTAATAATTTCTTCATTTAGAGTATGCATAGCACTAAGTGCCTCAAAAATCCATCACAAAACCAAAACAAACAAAAAACCCTGGCATCTTTTAAGAGGTATTTGTTGGAAGCAAAGGAAGGAAAACAAGAGTCAGCATTTTCTAGTAGAAAATTAAATGTTAATATCTGAAGCATGAAATATAGAAGGCTTATTTCTGATTCTCCAGCATTAAAGGCAGTAGAGAGTGATATCCCATCTAATAGCAAACTGTCTGCAGGTTTAGCAGGGGACTCTTACCTTCTGAATGATGAAATATTGGGGAATGTATATAGTAGGGAGAAGAGCTGGTGCTGTAGCATTGAAACTGGAATAGGTATCAAGCAAAAAAAAAAAAAAAAAAAAGCCCATATAAGCCCGCTGTGTAGTTTGCCTGGCACAGTATTGTGCCAGAAATACTTCTGGAACCAGCCAGCTGTAATTCTGTTACGTTTACCTTAAGAAATTTCACCCTGCTTCTCAGCCAGTTTTGAGAAGAGCTAATTATCTGGTTAAGCTGTGCTTCCACTGTCAGAATTAATTCAGCCAGAGACAATTTAGAATGTCCCTGCACACAAGTAATTTTGCCCAGGTAGATTGTGTATCTCTGCTGGGTAGAAGGAATATAGACTGTATTACTTTTAGGAGGGCAGATACCTAGTGTACAGTTGCTTTCCAGTCAGAGGAGACCCAAAACCACTTTTCCTTTTTTTCTTAAAAGGCCCAGTTCCCAAATCATTAAGCTTTAAATCCAGGTTGAAATTGTGAGCCTAGTTCACCATACTGGCAATGGGATTTCCTGTTTGGTCCTGGAAAGCAAAATTCTCTTCTTTTCCTTATTTCTTCCACAGCTGGAAAAAAAGGAGGAGGAAATTATTAATCACCTTTTATAGTTATTACTCCTGTGATAGGCCCTTTTTTTGTCATATTAGCTTTCCAGCCATTATGAATGGATTTAAACAAAAACAAACCAAACAAAAAAATTTCAATTTTAAATTGGGTTCTGAAGGAGATTATTTCATGGATACTCACAAGACTTTTACTTCACATGCCCTGGCCATTTAGGCCAGCTGAGAACAAGAAAGCAAAGAAGATACACGGCTGATTATATGAGAACTTGATGACTGGGTTAGGCTGGCATCCAAATAAATGAAATACAGGTGTGGTGAAAAAAAAGCTATCTTCTTTTTAAGGCCCTGAACTTGTCACTTAGGTTTCATGTAAAAGATCAATCTCAAAGAGGAATATATTGAAGTGAGCAAGCAGGAAGGATAAGAAAAGGCTTTTTATGGCTTCATTCTGAGTAAATAGGATAGGAAAGAATTTCCTAGAAGTGGACAGTATGAAAGATAAAAGATAATGACAGCCTGATGTGGCCATATTTGAAAGATATTATGTAGAAAAAGAAGGGGAAAAAAAATGAAAGAAAAGAGAAACATCATGGTTTAGTCTTAACCAACGTCTAAAGAAAGATCTGGTTGAGTATCTTGCATAGGTTACTGGCCCAGGCATCTATATTTGAAAATTGGCCGTGAAATTACTGAAAAGCTGAGAAAATGTTACTAGAACATTAAAACATGGGACATCCTGACTGGACTTACCCTCTCTTTGCTTGAGTGCTCCACTCTGTCAGAGGCAGAAAGCTGGACTTCACAGTCAATGGAAATGACTGTGTCTAATGCAAAATTAATGAATTTAATGCAGACACTTAAAACAAATCTAGTGAATTTCATCCTCTAAAGACAAGTCTCCTTTTCTATTGATTTTTTTTTTTTTTTTTTTTTTTTTTTTTTTTTTTTTTTTTTTTTTTTTTTTTTTTTTTGTAATATGGAATATGCCCACTTCAGACAGAATAAGCAGGCAACAAAGGAGATAGAAGCAGAGTCTGTTGTGGAAGAAGGCATGGGGAAAAGAAGCAGATGTAGGAGAGTAGCTACAGCTGCAAAGTAATAATAACTTCAGAAAGTACAGAAGAGATTGTGTACAGAGACAGCTGAATTTTGCAAGGGAAGAGAAAGGGAGATGAGAATGGAAATAGAAAGAAAATAAGACAAAGGTAATGAGAACTTTTGAAATGTAAATATCTGAAAAAGGAGAATTGAAGCTGGATGGTAGAATGAGATGATTTTTGCTATTATGCAGAATGGAGCATAGCGAAAGCTCTGGATAGAAAAGATTACATTATGCATAATAAGGTTGAATACATTTTTAAGGCTTGATACATTTTTAAAGTAAATTTAACTTAAAAGCTATTTTACAGAATAAGTAGGGGGATGAGAACCTTTTCACAAAAGAACAAAGAACTTTGCCAGTATGAAACCTGTTGCAACCAGAAAGTAGTCAGCATAGGAGGGTATGGTATCAGTGACTGATTTCCTTGGAATGATACCACATTCACATTGTGCCCTATGAAAGCAGCACATTTGTTTTCCCCTTTTGTAATGAAAAATGAAATGGCACTAAGGAAACAACTATTTTTACTGAGCATATAGCTAGAGATATTCTGGTGATAAAGGGCAAGGCTATTGTGGTAACAGTCAGGAAAGAGGGGCAGGGTGGAGACTTTGCAGGAAGGGAGCTTTGAGAAGGACATATGAGGAGCAAATGGAGGCAGAATCTCACTCACATAATTCACTGCAACTTCCTCCCAAACGAGGTGTTTTGATAAGTGGTAGGATTGGCTCATTGTCTGTTCTCAAGACAGGGCATTGGTACTACGTACTACATGCAGCAATATAGCAAAAAAGCTATATTTTGATAAAATAGCTCTGTACTTCCTCCTCAGAGTGTTGGTGATGACTGTGCAAATAACTCAAGTGTTGCTTTTGGATTTATAAAGTCGTCAGAAGACTGCCATCAAAGTAATGCCAATAATCTCATTGCTTGTTCTGTATTTATCCAACAAACAATTCAAAGCAGAATTACATTCCAACCATTTAATTCTACAACCCAGTCCTTTCTGATTAGGAGATTCAACAGAACATAAAGCAAACACATTTAAATATCCTCCAGAAAGTGAAACAGGAAATTAACTTCTCTCTTACTTCTTGACGCGGCAGCTATGCACACTTTTAAATATAATGGTAGTATGAACAACTTACAATTTCTATGAACTTTTATGCAAACACAAAAAGAAATTTAGAAGTCACATTTGGAGCTAATAAACATCTGCATAGTCCCATAAATGAGTGGCTTGGGGCATTAGAACCATATGCTAAGTTTTTATTATCTCTCTTCTTATTGATGCTGTTCAATAATAGAGCAGTATATTCTGGGAATCCCATTCATGTATTTTTTTGTAATGTTGTTCTGCTAGGTGGTATTTGGTAGCAAAGGTAGATGCTGACTTGCTTTGCTAGCTAAATGGGAATTTAGGCTGTTCACTGCTTGTGAATATTGCTAATAGTGCTGGCCTTGTTTTTATAAGGCTGGTTTTCCTCTGTGGTATTTTTGTTGCACTCTGCTTTCATGCAAAGGCATTTTGGTTTGCACAGTGGCTCATACATCTCTCTTGCAGCTGCTCAGTACTTGCAGGAAGCATGGGGTTAAAGTAAGCTGCAGTCAAGTTATTTGAAGCTACTGGACCAAGTCTCTGACAGTCTTGGCTAGCTCAGTGTGAAAAGGGGATGCTTGTAATCAACACAAGGACTAATGACACCAGAACTGGGTAGTTGAAAAGATGATTCACAATTTTTGAGTTCTTTCCTGACAGAAGCTTAGACCATTACATGAGCTCAGCCATTACACTAGGATGGAGAATTTTCTCCGCAGTTCAAGATGGTCAGTGAAATTCTATGGCAACAGTTCAAGCTGTGTATTTGCTTCTTTTCCAGGCATAGACAATGCATCAATATTTATGGAATTATGTAATATTCTTGGAATCTTTAAGAACTGCCAAGGAACTGCTCTGCTCTCTTCAACTTGAAATATCTTCACTATTTTCTTCTTGGCCAAAACAAAACCAGTAATTATACATCATAAGGTTCAGTTACTGACCAAATTCAAGATTTTTGGAACAACCCAGAAATTCTGTACAATAGAAGAAAGCTTCAGAGACTACTAGAATCAATTATATCCTTATACATTCATAACCTAGAATTGGATATACCAGTTTCAAGGGAAATGTCAAAACATTTTCTATTTAATAGAGAACTTCACAGCTCCCTGGAAGTTGCAGACAGACTGAACTAAGAATTGCAACTCTGAAAATGATCTATTTTCACTTGCACAAGGATGGTTACATAATTCTTCAGCTTTCATATTATATAAACCGGGCCTTTTATCTAGTTTAAGACATCAAAGGAGTATAGATTTGATACAATTTTTTTTTTTAAATCTTTAATAAATTTTAATGGAGCTCATTTTGTTTTCTTTTGTGTTTTTCATGTTATTCTGTAAACTGAAAGCAAAATCACAAAATTCATTTTATGCATTTTTATTTACTTTACAGCCCACTCTGGTTTGTTTGAACCAGTTGTTAAGGCTGTGCATCATCTGTGTAACAGCCAATTGCTAAATTGAGGTCAGTGACTCAGCTAAGTGCAGTATTTTGTAAGCTGTAAGAGCAGGTATATCATGTCAAAGCTGACATAAGTCTCATCCAAAATCATATGGGAGATCTCAACCTTGCTGTAAAGCCTCACTAATTTCTGTGGACACAAACACACAGTTTTCCAGATATGGCATGGGCTGCAGATGTTCTTACCAATCCCTTTCACGTAAGATACATTGAGTCTGTAATAAACTGACCTGCTAACAAATAGTCTGAGCCTTCAAACTGAGAAAGAGCTAAAAAAATGGTTGGGACATGGGAACATTTGACCATTTACCAATTATTCTCAAATTTTTAACATGTTATGGATCAATTTTTTTTTTTTTTTTTTTTTTTTTTTTTTTTTTTTTTTTTTTTTTTTTGTGTCTGAGTCTGTTGTACATTAAAATCATAGGAATTGCAAAAAAAATCAGAACCATAAAACGTGGAAATATGTGAACAGCTTATTTTCATCTATTGTACGCTGCTTGTCTTATACTAACTCTCTGCCCAGACCTCATTTTTATGATTGAGAAACATTTTATGAAAACCAGCAGGCTCTTTAAATATATAAACATGACTGTTATTGCTACAATATTGGAAATTCTGAAAAACATCTAGTAGTAACTAGATCAGCATGTCCAGTGATGCAAAGCATTTTATGTAAAGCTTTGGAAAAAAGTATGGAATCACTTGCTGCAAGCATGCAGTTGGCCAGATTAAAAACAAAACAAAACAAAACAAAAAAAAAAAATCTGTGTAGCTGAAAACCCATCCTACAGTGCACTGGCTTAGCAAACAGAGGGGACACGTTGCATCTTATAACCTGGACTGCAAATAGCTGTGAAAGGACAGGGAAGAGAAAATAAATTTGGCAACACTAAGCATGGATCAAAAAAAAGTACCCTAAAGGGTGTGGAGATACTTCATATTATTTAGTAGTCCCAGATTAGGCCTCAGGTCAAGCTGTTAAATTTAGGGGATGGCGCCGGACACTGTGTGGGCCTGTGGAGCCGCTCGGGGCCATTTCCTTTGTGTTTTGTGGAAGTGACCCAGGTCACTGCCACTGCCTGAACTTCCCTCCTTTTTTTTTTTTTTTTTTTTTCTTTCTCCTCTGCTGCTATCAGTTTTCTGTTGAACATTCATCACTGCCAAAGCAGAGCGCTGTAAACACTGCAGCCCTTCCTTCCCCAGAGGCCTGAGGAAGATGCCTTCCGCATGAGGGCTGCCGCTGAGGGGATGTCCCCTGGCAGTGCCGCTGCAGGGAATGCCTGGGGCTGGCTGGTTCCTGGGCCTTGTGCCTCGTCCCTCGGGCCTGCAGGGCACCGGGCCAGGGCCTGCTGCAGCAGATGTGGGGCAGGGGAGCCCTGGAATGGTGGCCCTGGGGTATTGACCGCGGGGAAATGGCGGCTGCTTGAGGCAGGAGCCCTGGGATGGTGGCCCTGGAGTATTGACCGCGGGGAAATGGCGGCTGCTTGAGGCAGGAGCCCTGGAATGGTGGCCCTGGAGTATTGACCGCGGGTGAATGGCGGCTGCTTGAGGCAGGAGCCCTGGAATGGTGACCCTGGAGTATTGACTGCGGGGGAATGGCGGCTGCTTGAGGCAGGAGCCCCGGGTTGGTGGCCCTGGAGTATTGACCACAGAGGAATGGCGGCTGCTTGAGGCAGGAGCCCTGGAATGGTGGCCCTGGAGTATTGACCGCGGGGAAATGGTGGTTGCTTGAGGCAGGAGCCCCGGGATGGTGGCCCTGGAGTAGTGGCCACAGGGGAATGGCGGCTGCTTGAGGCATGTTTGAAGCAAAATATTCAGAGGTGACACTGCAGGAGGCTTTGCTTCCACAGAGAAAGGTGTATTTTCATGGCATAACAGAAGTGTGGTTATTGTTGGTGAGGAGTGCTGCCACGTCCAAGGCAGGACTCTTGCTCCAGGCCGCGCTGGGAGGAACAGAAGCAGGAGAAGCCACGTTCACTAGCAAAAATGAAATAGGAGCAGGGACGTGTCCTGGTCTGCAGCCCCTCTGTGCTCCTCACGTGTCCTCAGTTCACCCTGCAGCGCTGGCCCCTGCAGCACACGATGAAATTTGGAAAATGAAATTTTCTTGCAAAATAAAGCAAGAGGTGTCTCTATCTTCTGGGTTTCTTCCACGATGCAAGTGAAATGGAAAGTAGGAAGCATTTGGCTGGAATGTCTGGAAGAGAAGGGAGAGAGAACTCAAGAGGGAGGCTGGGATAAGGGCTGGATTTAGGAACAGGGAGGGAGGGAGGGAAGTGGAGAGGAAGGGCTGCCAGCAGCTGCTGGCACTGCAAGAGAACAGGAAATAGGGAAGATAAGGGGAGAGGAAAGGGGGGCAAAGGCAGAAGGGGACGAGAGTGACGTTGCTGTGGTGGGCAAGGGCCATCTGAGACTAACACTGTGCTTGCCACCCAATTAATGTGTTTTAAAAATTCTGGGATGTCAGGAGCGCTGTCAAACAGGTGACCTAACACAGTTCTGATGACTTCACCCTGTGCTATGCGTGCTTACTCCTGCCAGCAAGTGATCAACCTTTACTCGAATATTTCAGTTTCTAAACTAGTTTTGGGTTGCACATTTGGCAAATGTGGAAGACTCTGATAGTGTTGTATTGATATTTTTTCAGGGTTCATTCATCAATAATGCTAACACTTTCCGTGGACAATGACTGCTTTGGAGCAAAAGAACATTGGGTGTTAGATGCTCTGAAATAGTTTGTTCTCTTTACTGCTGCAGAAAAGTTTACACTTCAGCCAAGCACAATGTAAAACAGCATTGCACACTCAGGGGATACACTGCTGAAAAGAGTGACTTTAGCACTGGATCCCAGGCCTGTAAACAACTGGACACATCTTGAATATTAATCTGTATCAAAGCATCTGTCTCTTCTCAGTCTAGTCTGCTGTGTAAAAAATGGTGGTGACTTGTTTGTGTAGTGTTTCCTATCTCCAGTGATAAACTTACTAAAATTAGAAGTTATTCCATGACTTAGTTTTTAAACTGCTGACAACTGTCAGGTTGAAATTCACAAACTGGCAAAGAACTAAATTCCTGTCCTGAATTTAATCCCTGCTGATGTATTTCAATCCTAAAGACAAATATCTTTCACCAAAATAAAGTCTTGGTTTTTAATGGTGTTTTCATTGCAAAAGAACAGCTAGACTGTTGCAGATATTAGTATTCTAATTCCCACATGGAGTATTCTATTTTTGTGCTTTTATTTTACTGGGGTTGAAACAGCAAGGTTCTGGTAGTGGGGGGCTACCAGGATGGCTTCTGTGAGAAGCTGCCAGAAGCTTCCCCCATGTCCCAGAGTCAATGCCAGCCAGTTCCAAGACAGACCTGCCACTGGCCAAGGTTGAGCCCATCAGTGATGGTAGCAACTCTGCAATAACAGATTTAAAAAGGGGAGAAAAGCAACTGTGCAACAGCAACCAGACAGAGGAATGAGGATGTATGAGAGAAGCAACTTTGCAGACACCAGGTCAGTGAAGGAGGAGGGGGAGGATGTGCTTCAGGCACCAGAGCAGAGAGCTGCCTGCAGAATGTGATGAAGACTGTGGTGGGGCAGGCTGTCCCCTGCAGTCCACAGAGGTCCTCAGTCGAGATCCACCAGCAGGCCATGGAGTACCCATGCTGGAGCAGTCTGTTCCTGAAGGACTGGGCCATGTGGAAGAAGGCCATGCTGGAACAGTTTGAAGAATTGCTGCCTGTAGGAAGAACTCATGTTGGAGAAGTTCATGAAGGACTGCCTCCAATGGAAGGGACCCCACACTGAAGCAGGGGAAGAGTGTGAGGAGTCCTCCCACTGAGGAGGAAGGAACAGCAGAGACAACTGGCCAAGCTGCCAGTCCCAGCTGCCCTTCTCCAGAGGGAGAGGTAGAGAATTTGGGAGGGAAGTTGAACCTGTGAAGAAGAGACAGGTGGGGGAAAGGTAAATTGAGATTTGGTTTTATTTCTGATTATCTCACTCTAATTCCATTTATTATCAAACAAATCAGTTTCCCCAAGCTGTGTCTGTTTTGCTTGTGACAGTAATCAATGAATGATCTCTCCCTATTCTGATCTCTACCCACAAGACTTCCATTGTATTTTTCCATCAGTCCAGTTGGAGAGGGGACTGGTAGGGTGGCTTTGGTGGGCACCTGGCTTCTGGACAGGGTTAACCCACCACATTTATTTAAGACATAAAATACCCTCTTGCCCTAAGATCTGATGGCGATTGCCCAATGATTTGCCCTTTTCAGAAATTAATGTTATGTTTGCACTATGACTGTGTGTTTTCAGTGCCTCTTTTCCATTTTTTTCTTTTAAGACGCTCATACCCCAGGATAGATATAGAGGAAGGGTTTTCTCTAGATGCCATTGTCCCTAGGCACTGTATGGGAAGAGAGTAAGTGGTACACAATACAAGTTTATCTTGGGATTCATTGGAGGCATCAGATACCTTTCCACTTGTTCTTGTATGCAAGTATCTCTGCCAGTCCTCCTATGGGCTAGATTGTGTTGGACTAATAAGGCAATAAAGGACTGGCAAGGTTACATTTAACTTTCTAGAGCACAGTAATCTCCAGTTCTGTTTAGGATTCCTGTGTATGATTTTACCCCAGTACTCTTCTTACTCTTCTTAATAACGCTCCATAGCACAACTCAGATGCCTGCGCTTATCACCTGCATAGGACCCACATTCCTTGGAGCAGTTCACATGGGACGTACCAAGACCTCTCTGTTGAGGTGACTGCAACCACAGTCAAAGTCAGACGACAATTGCTCTTACCAGCTCACCATAGCAGCCCAGATTTCAGGAAAAGTTGTTTCCACAAAGGGAAGAGCATGGTTTAAAGATCCTTGAGTGCTAGCCAGAGCTTTCAAACCTTTATAGAATCAGTTCAAAATGAAGATAGAAAAAATGGAGAGGCAGACAAGATGGAATTTGTGGTCTGAAGTCCCTGATAATAAAGAGAATTCTTAATGATACTAGAACTATTTTCACTGTTGTCACGGCAAGTTACTACATTATTTCTGTGAAAAACAACTCTATTTTATACTGCTGAGGAATGTCCAATCTTACAACCCTTGTCTTTTCCCTGTGTAGATCGATGCCTCCATTCTCCAGTACTTTGGAAGCCACATGAGAAGAGCAGTTCTCTATGCACCTCCGGCTCACCATGAAACTGACCGTCAGCTCTGCCAGCGCATCCTGACAAAACATGGATATACAGTCACAGTCCTTGAAAACAGGAGACTGGTGGAAGATCTGAGGCATGAGGGCCCTTATCACAGTAAGAATAATTTGAGTTAGTTAATTTGTAAGTGTGATCACTAAATGTAAAATTGATCCAGCGTTCCTCCACAAACATAAAGCGTATAAACTCTGATAAGGATAGAAGCCAAATTCTAGCCCTTCTCAGCTGTGTGGATAATTTTCCACAGTTAGGTGATTCTTCCATAAGCTATAGCCTTCTGTAAAAAAAATGCAGCAAAGTAGATCATCATAGCCTTGACAACTAAATCAGATCAGTTTGGTTCCTGATGACTTCTCATACCAACTTCATGAATACAACTGAGGAATTTTCAATAGAATGTTTCATAACAAAAGACATGCCTGCTACATTTGTTTCCTTATCATTTCTTCTCCTAAAGAAAACTTGTATGTGTGAAGGTTATTTTTTCCTCTAGTAATGTTTTGATTGTTCTGTAATCTTGTTAAAGCACACAATATAGGACAAGTACCTTTTGCACTTGCTGCTGAATCTGCAATAGATTACTGTTGGTTCCCAGTTCCTCTTGAAATTTGATCCACATTTCAAGCATTTCAAGAATCCTGATCTCTGGCACTGTAGCTTTATTGTGTAGAGTTACACTGTGCTTGATAGAGAAGGGTGATATGTGATGACCATGTTTGAGTGTTCTTGGACACTTCAGAGGTATGAACAGAAACTGTGATGCCCATTTGGTCTTGGAAGTCAATTCAGGAAATGGAAGGCCTTGAAAAAAATAGAAGAAAAGTAGTTAGATATTTCTGTTGCTAAAGGGATTACTGTTTGCATCATTCAGGTTTGCACTTCTGGAGCTACCAGAGAGCTCAGGTTTGCTTTGATCTTTAACCAAACCAGACAATTTCATAGATGAAAAAACTACAATTACTTAGCATGCTTGAGATTGCTCAAAATTCCACCACTAATTTCAAGTTTCTTTAAGAAACTTTCTTGAAAATGAGGTACATGCAGTTTTCTTTGGCAGACATAAATTGTCTTCATCTCACTCTTACTGTAACCTAGTTTTATAGTCACCTTTTAGCCACTCCTTGCCTTGAGTACTTTCCATCTCAGAGTGACAAGACACACCATGTCTGCAGGCTTTGCTAATGTCAGATGGGCTGCAGAGAAAAGTTGGTATCTCTGAGGACCATGTGCACCATCTCTGTGAAATACCTTTTTTTTTTCAAATGGCCAAGGGAGTGGGTATGCCAGATTCAGTTGCCACTTATAAAAACAACAACAACAACAACAACAACAACAACCAAAAAAAGGACTGTACTAGATTTTCCTACAGTGCTGAGTTCAGATTGAAGTTCCCTGTACAGTTTTTACACTCCAAATATTGCCTCTGCAGAAATGAGCTGAACTGTGGATATTTATACTTTACAGGCTAGAATCAGTACTTCCTGTAGTATTTTTCCAGTAATAATAATAAAAAAAAAATAAAAAGGTCAGGTATTTTCCAGGAACATCCTACAGCTTCCAGCAGATGTTGGATTATGTAAAAGTAAAATGCTTGCCAACTTGAGGCAAAGAGTGAGACTCTACTAATTCCATTTCATGGCATCATAAATCTGCCTTTAACTATTCTCTGTTATGTAAGTGTCTAGCTTTAAGGTTATGTTTTAAAAACAAGAAGTAAGTAATAGAGCATGTCTACATACCAACCCACTGATCTTTTCTTACAGCTAAGCAAATTGCATTCAAAGTTAATTTTCTTCCCCAGTAGATGATGAGGTTTATTATTCTGGATGGGATAGTATTCCTTTTTTTGGAAAAGGGTATTTTGAGCTAGTCTTTGGCATAATATTTTTCTAATAGGAGTAAGTTATTAAAAGTATGCTTCTTTCAGCCTCAATTAAAAATATATAGATAATGAACTGAGGAACACAGAGTATGAGTGCTGTGAAAAATCTATAAAAAGAGTAATTTCTTATTACTTGGTATTATTTAGCAGTTCTATCAGGTGCTTTTATTTGTGTGCAGTCTTTCTTACTCGTGTATCTTTCAAAGTTCACTCTAAATTTGAAAGGATTTTTTTTTGTTTTGAGTGGCTGAAAGCCAAGACTCTGGCTGAAGTCATATATGGAAAAAAATTCACCACAAAACATTCCTAACTGTTTTTTTGTGCTGGCCTGCTAAGAATTTTGGGACCAGTTCTGCTGCTGTTTGAAACCCAAATGTGACAGCTCTGCACACTGATCTTCCAGAAAGGTCCTCACACCTGGGCTGCAGCACTGGGTTGATTTCATTGCTGTCAGAGAGAAACATCAGGGGAATAGTTTTCTTCAGTGGAAATTTTTCACTTCTTACAAACCAATCAAAACCATTTAGAGTTTTGGTAACTGAAAAACAGTTGTCTAAAAAGGAAAAACATAGCTTTTTTTTATATCATGGCAAAAAGACTGTGGTTTATGGTTTACTGTGAAAAATCCATACAGATGTGTTCTGCAGTAAAGCATAAATTATTCAAACCCCTAATTTTTCACGGAAAAATTGCTTTGTCAGTAAAATCTCAAGCAGCTTTGATTGAACAAAAAGTAGTTGTGCTGCTTTCACCATTCCTTAGCAATTTAACCCACATGGAGGGAAAAGTCCATGGACTGATGATACCTGTGCCTGCTCTGAGCTCTTTGAGACTTCCTTTTGCAGTAACCCTAAATGAGCCAGTTTGCTGTAAGTTTAACATCTCTCAGTCTGCTGCTGGGATGGAGATAGAGAGGTGGAACTGTGTTAAAACTGTGATAGTAGCAGATGATGGAATAGTCAGATTTTGCTGGGATTACCACCTAGGGAAATTTGATTTAACATGGTCAGTATCTCCAGTAAATATCTGTGGTAAATCTGTTTTGAAGTAAGCAGTTCAAAAGAAGTTACTGATGAGCAAAGAGCTCATCATAACAGCTAATAAGAAAGGTATTAGGTTGTATTGGCCAGCACATCTACAAGTGGCATGTTTGTTTGGTTTGCCAGGTAGTATCATTGTCCTTCCTTCCTTCCTTCCTTCCTTCCTTCCTTCCTTCCTTCCTTCCTTCCTTCCTTCCTTCCTTCCTTCCTTCCTTCCTTCCTTCCTTCCTTCCTTCCTTCCTTCCTTCCTTCCTTCCTTCCTTCCTCCTCCCTGCCTCCCTTCTCCTTTGTTTATAAAATGTGAAAGTTTGCCTCTCCTCTAGAAAGACATGCCTTTGCCACAGACTTGGAGGGTGTTGAAATTCGTGTCACAATCTTGTGGAAAATAATAAAAGGATTATTAAAATAATAAAAGGATCAGAAGGAGGAGTCAGAAAGCCCTGCACTTCCAGGCTTTCTCAGGGGAGATTTGCCATACTGAGCTGTACAAGTGTCCAGGCTTCCTTGCCTCAGCCCAGGACAGAGCTGTGTTGCTCTATCAGAGATGAGTGGGTTGAGCCACCTGGCTTCAGAGCCCCCTTAGATCCTTCCAGAGTGGCAAATATCAGAGAAGAACTTGCCAAATATTTTCCAGTGGCTTCTGCCTTCTTCCCTGTTCTTCCAGTCTGAGAAGCTCTCATCTGTTACCATAGTAAAGATTAGCGGGTTGTGTTTGTCCCTATGACTCTGTGCCATCCTGCCAACATTTTCACATTTTTTAAAAGGAAGGTTTTATCTCAGAAATATGTTTTGCTAGAAGGCATTTCTGCCCTCCAAAAATGATATTCCTAGTTACTGCCTTCTGCATGAATCTTTCCTGAATTCCATGCTTTGCCAAGATGACATATACAAAGATAAACTGCTTATATCTTTCCTTACGGAGCCACCAGTTTTTCTGTCCTTTGCTGAATGTGCCTGCCTCGTGCCTTTGGTGACCCTCCCATAATAGGCATTTCCTTCATTTCTCAATTCTTCACCTTTACTAATAGTTAAGCAAATCCCAGAAAACTTCAGGCTCCAAGAAATGTGTGCAGTTGTATGTTACATATCTGACTGTCCAATTTTAATTCATTCTGCAGTAGCATGCAAATTCTGTCCTTACCACTAGCTCTTGGGATGGAAAAGATTGTGCATAAGCTCAGTGGTAGTCAGTCAGTTTGGCCATGGAAAAAGGCACATGTATTAAGGCTCCTGACAAACTGAGTGCAGCATAACATTATATTCTCCCTGCTGCCTTAAGGTGTTAGGAATTTAGTGGAAGCTTTTGCAACTGCAATGAGGGACTTTAAGAAAAGAATCATAAACCATTTTCATAGTATTGCTTTTACATGATGATTTCCTATTATTTTAGCCATGCCATTAGAAAGGTCGCTACAGTACAAATATTGATTTGGGTTGGGATTTTTTGGGGTGATTTATTGTTCCATAGGATAAGTATTAAACCCATCTTAGCTTTGGTCAATATTTAGCTTTTCTGTCAATTTCCATGGAAATCAGTAGCATTTTCATGTCCTATTCATTTTCCTGACATTGTTAAGTAGGGATCATATACTAGATAGATACTTAAATTTACATATATTGCAAAGAATATTAGATCAGAAATTATTTTCTCTTTTCTGACATTATCAATATACAATGATTTCTCTTCTGTTTTCTGCCATTTTAAGAGCATGCTGTGTTTAAATTACTTAAATTTACTTATATTGCAAAGAATATTAGATCTGAAATTATTTTCTCTTTTCTGACATTATTAATATACAATGATTTCTCTTCTGTTTTCTGCCATTTTAAGAACATGCTGTGTTTAAATTCTTAGCTGTGTAAACTAAGCCTTGGTTCCAGCAGCTAGCTAAGGATGATCTGGCTTTTTGCAGATGTGGGAGTGGTGCTTGGGTGGAGCTGCACCAGAACAGGAAGGGATGATTGAGCAACAGACCCGTGGGAGCAAATCTGAGCAAATCTTGGCCTTTCTCTTTATGTGCTCGGGTCAAGAGATCCGTCTGATATTTAAAGTGGCACCTACTTCCATATATCACTGATAAAGCCACCTGAATGTATTCAGGCATAACTCATTTTGCTGTAAAATGATAGTTTGATAATTGTATTGTTATGGAAGATAAGGCCTCTGCTGTCCCCCTCTTGGCTCTCTGTAGAGAGTTCTGTCACCTTGTACCCAGTGGTTCCCACTCCTGTAAAAGCTGGTGCTTGGGGAATGTCAGGGAACATGAGGCTGTAGGATCAAGCACAGGTGTTCACAGATATGGAGTGATGCTAGCTGCAAATTTCTCTATCTCTCTATGTACTGCATGACTGAAGAAGCAGCTGAGGACAGATAAAAGAAAATTCTCATTTGATTTTCCCCAAAAGCAATTTTCCAAGTCAGTCTTTGTCAGTTTTTCATTTTGGTTTGTTTGGTATCCTTTGGAAAAATTACTTTTAAAGGGAAATTTACATTTTTCATGAAAGAAAATTACTCAGTTCACTTTGCTCCTCAGTTGGAGTTACAAGGCCGGAAAATGTTGCCACATCAGTTAGAGATGGAGAAAACTAGGATAGAAACTTTATGAGTCACTGTCAGAACTAGGATGAAATGCATGCTCTTTGCTGTGTATCTTTATGTTATTCCTTTAGCATATTGTATCACCTCCCACTGTTCTCCTCACTGTTCATGCTTTTCACCAGAGGCTAAATAGGAAAAGTATCAGCTTAATTGCTGACATCTGGCCAGCAGCAAGGTAGGAACTTGCAGAAGTGCTCCTTCATTAGTGCAGCCAGTAAGAGTTTCCTCAGAGCTGCTAATTAGTCTGGAGAATAAACTACAGCCGTAGGTTTTGGAGGCCCCCAGGGCCACGGCTGGTGACTGTCAGACATCGGTTTTTCATTTTCCAAGACATACCATATCAGCAAAATTAGTGAAAATGAGAGAAGGTGGTAGAGACAGGAGGACAGAGATGCTCTTTCTTCAGTGAGTATGAAGACTGGAATGTTTGGGTGAACAGAGGTGCTTATTAACACAAAGCGTTAACAAGTTCTTCTGCCAAGGAAAAAAGAGCAATCTTTTGTGCCTGTAGTAATTAGGGCATGATGTACTGCAACAAAGTTGTTATTAGGAAAACTGTTTTGGGAGTAAAGCTAATGAAGTAATCAAATGGATTCCCTGGAGCTGTGAAGCATTCAGTCTTACATGTCTTGAAATATCAGGTAAAGAGATTTTATTGGGAGTAGTGGGTCCCCTGTTGGGGTAACAAGATGGTCTCGCAGACTTCTTGGATTACATGACTAGCCTTGAGAAAATCAGGCAGACAAAAATTGAAAAGGAAAAAGGGTGATTTCTGAAGAAGATGGAGAGATTTTAGGTATTAATCGGCTGTGGTGGCTCAGGTCTTGGAGGGACAAACAATATGTCATTTACAGCATCTTCTTAAAATGCAAAATATTCTCAAAACCCCCAGAATTTATGAGAGTATATTCTTGATGGGAGTGGGGAAAAGGGAAGGGATGAAAAATCTGTCATGATTAGATAATAGCCAGCTGAACTTTGAGAAAGTAGAAAGCAAATAGTGTATTGTGAAATAGGGATGTTTTTCATGGGATGTAAAATAAGTACTAAGAGAACCAAATTTTCTCCCTTAGTGAATGGTTTTCTATATAGTTAGAAATACATCAACAAGAGCAGGAAACATTAGTTTTAACTTTTTTTTTTTTTTTTTTTTTTTTTAATTTTTCAGAATATTGTTAGGAGGAGCCCCTCCTTGCTATTTGTTTCAGCCTCAGACAAGTTTCCATGAAATCCAACTAACTTTAGCAAACAATTATAAAGACTAAAGGCCCCAAGGAAAATTTCTTGTGTGTTCTGTCAACATCTGGTTGCCATTTTCAATTACAAGGACCAACCCACTGAAGGAAGCAGTTTAGTTTTTTTGGAACAGAAATGGGACACTGGGGTTTTTGTTCTTTTTCATAGTGGAGAGTAAAGGAAATGTCAGGAATAGAGAGGTCACTAGATGCTCAGCTTTTGTAAATACAAAAGTCTCTGAGAAAATTAAAGTAAATTGAAGTCAGGTTCTCAAAGTGTAAACAACCCTGTGGAGGTAAGGTTAAATAAGCAGGACTGGAGATCCTAGCATGCCAGCAAAAGCACAAGATCATTCTATTATAATTAAGTAATTTAAAATACTGTACAAAATAATAATGATGAAGCTAGCCACAGAAATATTTTGTGGGTTACCATACAAATACATATGTATATTCAAATTTAGCAGATGTAACTTCTCTTCCCAAAATCATTTTGGTTAACTGTTGGTTGAATATATAAATACAAATATATAACCAACAGTATACAAAACTGATTGGTTTCCTAATGCAAAATATATGTTGTGTGAGTCCTGAGCTGAGTTTTGACAAATAAAACACACATTTTAGAAACACTTCTTTGTATGTTGTTAAACAAGGAGCTTCCTCAACAAGCTAAATAGGTAGAAAAGTGATCCTCAGAGCATACTGAGTTACAAGCATGTAACAGATTTAATCTGCTTCCATAACATGGAAATTCATTTAGTTTTGGAAGGAAATGCATACCAGAAACGTACATTACCTTGAGCACTTTTTAATTTTGCCTTTAGCAATTAATCTCATGCTGCACACATCACTGGTTTCAGTAGAAGTCATAAGTTTCTGACACACACAAATGAATTCTGATCTCTAATGTGATGCTGTGGTTTCATGTTAGAAAATCTATATGCATCATTTATTTTTCTGAACAATGTGTATTCTTCTTCCTAATCACTAGCAGAACGTGTTCATGCTTTGTAGAAGGATACACAAACGATTTCTTTGTATTACTAAAATAAACCCTCTGCAAAATTGTACTGAATCCTCTGTTTCAAATGCACTCTTTTCATTTAGAAAGTGAAATTCTTCATTTGTTTATAGCAAAAGTATAAGGACATTGAGCTCTGCCAGGTAAAACCAAAATACAGCATTTAGTCCTAAATATATCAAACATATCTTTCTCCGAATGTTCTATTTAGTTTTTTAAACAAAACAAAATACAGTCCTGTGGAGAGTGGTATTTAAGGGACTGGCTTAGAGATTACAATAATTAAAATGATACACTCTGATTACACAGTGAGCTAAAATTAAAACTTTACTGGAATAAATTATGTCATGTTAACAGAATCTGAAAAACACCAGTGTCCAGGAAGATCCACACATCGGCCAAAGGAAAGCAGCAATGTTCACAGCTACTGAACTTAAATAAATACATGGGATTTAGGCATCAGTATACCAGCTGTGTGATATGCTAGTAACATGCAAATCCTGTAAAAGAGATTGAGGCAATTTTTTATAACTGTAGCATGTTGGATAAGAAGGTAACAGCATGCAATTCCTTTTCTAAGTAGTTTTAAAATGCTTCCCGTTAAGAAATGAATCCTGACTCTGATAGAGTTCAAACAGAGACTCTGGTTTATAAATATATATGTCTGTTCCTAAATGTCAGATAATTGTCTGCTAATATAGGTGCTGGGAGAATGTGAGTCAGTCTAGCCAGAAGCCTGTCAGTGTCCTGCCAGAGCGCACTCTGTAAGGGATTGTTGGTTAGGACTGCTCAGTGATTTGGCTGCTGGAAGCTGTGGACCCTTTTTGATGTAGTCACTGGCTCTGAGCCCTGGTCAGCTGTGAGAAGTGTGCTGCTGCCTTTCATCACGGCTCCCATTTTAGGCAGTGGCATTATATACCACTGAAACAAAGACTTTTTTTTTTTTTTTTTTTTTTTTTAACTTTGGCTATCATGACTTTTATTGGTTCAGGCAGCAAAAAGCTTATGCACTGTGTAGGCCTTCATTGTAATTTGCAGCCAGCCCACGCCATTCCTAGGTTCAGATTCCAACTTTCTCCAGCTGCATCCACTTTCAGCTGACAGCTCTTTTGAATGCTGCATCCCAGAGCCACCCCAGACATCAAAAGTGCAGTAGCCACCCACTGTTTAGAACATGTTTCTGAAAATTTCACACAACGTGTTGTTGTTACGCTGGCTTATCTTTCATCAAAGGTTCCCTTTTCTTCATGAGGGCAATGATTATTCTACCCTTCTGATGTTCATTGTATTCCCTCAGAGTTAATTTTTCAATGTAATATGGAATATTTTTTCACTCAGCCCCTGAGGGTTGTCCGTTTGGAGGAAATCCTAGTTTGCACAGATGCCAAAGAGAATAGAGGCTCATCTGACATACTCAAAAATTGAAACTGTTTCTCAGTTTCAAGTTAGTCATATGAAACTTCAGATTTCTGGGAAAAAAAATTGTTGCAGAAAATTATTACTAAAAGCAAGACTCTCTCTTTGATTAAAAAGGAAAAACCTCACATGTAATTAACTTCTATCATTTTTGGCAGGCATATTTTCTTACAAAAAAATGGCCATTTTTCACAACAGAAAGGCAAAATATTGAAGGGATTTTCTTTAAAAAGTAACCATGGAATAGGATTTGAGCACTTTAACTGGTCACAGGATCAAAAAAATATAGTCTTAGTATATTTCCTCAATGGTGCCTCACATAAATAGAATACAGTTCTACTCTGATAGAGGGAAGCACAAAGGAGCTGAGTGGTATGCATTTTGGAAAGTTTGAACTGAATTGCTCAAGTCATAAAGTGTTTCTATAACAAGATTATTGTTGTAATGACTTTGTTTCTGACATTTGTGGTAATGCTTTCAAAAATAAATATTTAGCTATAAAAAGGATTTTCAGTTTTAATTTATAGCAACTATTAAAAGTTTATATATAGAGAGAGCTTACAGAGTGTTCTTCTGTGTTTTGTAAATGCAAGATGAATCTGGCAGAACCACAGTTATTTTAGATCTGATAGAATACAGCTCAGTTGATCTGTTTATTGAAGAAGGACTTTTGGTGTAAAATGGAGAAGTAAGACAAGATCTTTTTTTTTTTGTTTTGTTTATTTGAAAGAAAGCCAGTTCACTAAAATTTTTTTTTTTTTTTTTTGCAATAGGTAAAACAGAAAACATGTCAGCATACCAAACAGGCTGATAGAAAAAATAAGAATAAGATCTATTTTGGAGCAAATCAAGAAGCATTTGTCTGTCTAAATGGGAATTAGGCGTTTAAATATTTTTTCCTATTTGGCTTCAGCAAGTATATAAAAAAAATTCTTACTTCAGGTTTCACAGCCACAGTGAAGCCAAGTATCAGTGGAGCCTGTCTAGAAGTCATTCTTCAACAAAAAATAATCGAGGCAATTTTCCATAAAGATGGGGCTGAAGTCAAGGACTTTAAATTCATAGACTTTGACATGTTAGCCCTATTTTTCCTAGGAATGTAGTGTTAGGGTTTTAAACAAAGCTCTGAGGGTAGAAGAAAAGAAGTATTCAGGAAAGCACTAGCTCAGAAGGTAACTGTAGACTAGTTAGGTTGCCTTTTTTATGACAGGATGAAATGTGAAGTAGGAGAAAGCACCAGGTTTTCTTCTTCCTTTACCCAGCTCTATATTGCATATGATTTACACCCCAGATGTTACAGTACATATTTTTTCTTGCAAATCTAACAATGTGAAGGTATCTGTTGAACTTCAAATGTGAGGTCTGACCCTACATTTCTTGAAAATGTTTGCAGAGATAATTTTAAGGTCTGCCTTAGAATCCATGTTTTATGGATGCTCTACAGGGCAGTCCAGATATGGACTTCCACTACACCATGGCACCCCAGGTGAGTAGAAGTGAAAGGCAGCATAGTGATACATAGAAACCAGAATCTGTGAAGTACAGCTGGAAACCCTTACATTAGGCAGGACTTAATTATTGCATCACTGTCTTCTGGAGTTTTGTCTAACTCATAAATAAAACGGGTCAATTCCCCAGTTCTAAGGACAAGTGATGCAGTATGGCTTATGCTCATGTATCTAAACCCTTTCCCTCTGACTGAGGGTGGCCTGCTTTTTGCTGAATTTTAGGAACTGTCACTGGCTTAGTCTGTCTCCAGGGGCATTGCCTGGCCACCCAGGGAGAAGAAAACAAACACAGTAGATGATAGCAGGCCAGTGGTTGAGCCTGTGGCCTGACACTGTTTAGTTTAGCTATTGCCTTTATTCCCAAGCTTCTTTTTTCAGTATTGTTTCGTGTCTCCTGGGTATTACAGAATCTGGCACATTAATAAGGATTGGTCTAGGTGCCTGAGTGCTGTAATTGCAGTGATCAAGGTCTGCAATTTGGACCTTAAAATATGGTGTTTTATTTCTTGCATATGTGATTATTACTTTAACATCATTATTTTAATATTGTAATTGGTATCCTCATTTGTTGTAATTAGAATGAGACAGGAGATTAATACAAACCCATTTGTTCCTTAGCTGCTTATCCTGAGGTTGCTATATATCCATAGAAGGGAAGAGGCTGTTTTCTCAGCTCTAGCTCAGTTTCTACCTTTTAAAGTCAATAATGAATTCTCTTTAGTGCCATCATTCAGAGTGCTTCTCAGCTCAGGTACTTCATGTTCTGTTGCAAAGAGTGGGAGTGGTAGAAATGCTGGGGTGAAATGCAGGATGGAAAGTAATCACAAGCTGGCCCTTTGGTTTCCCTGGGCAGAACTCCTCCTCCCTAGGAATTACTTTCTAATTCAGTCTTTTTTCCAGCCCTCAGCTCTTTCTGTTTGTTGCATGTGCCTGTCTAAAAGCTCAGATTCTTCCTTATAAAAGTAGCAAGTTCTGCAGGTTTTGCAATAGTCTAGTGAGGAAGATGCCTCAGTACCATTTGTTCTTATTGTTAAGTTCTATGTACACACTCATCCAAGTTAAGATGTGCTTCCACATAGTCCACAAGCAGATAGCAAGGTGCTATTTGAATTCTTCCACCTGCTGCAGTTTCTCTGGACTCTATTGCATTGCGTGGTCCCTGCATATCTCAGCTGCAAGACCCTTCTTCCCACATACACATTCTCTCCTTCCAGTTTTCACCTGGTTCTTCATGCCAATCTACTCTCAGTAGCCTGTCTCTAACATTTCTCAATCTTTTTTGTCAGGCAATTTCCTCTGCCTTCACAGAAGGTAAGAAAACACCTACACAGATGGTTTAGTTGAGCTTTGGTGGATCTGTGGCATCTGTGCTTTAACTAGGTATCAAGTACTCCCATCCCACTTGAAGTTAGGTCTAAGTTCCACAATCTGTGGGTGAGAAACATATATAGCAGCTTTGACTGTTGTAGCTTTTGTTGTGTATTAAATACATATAAAGTAAGAGTTCCAGCATTTGGGAGCATTTGAAGTTATAAGTTATTTTAACCTGCATACAAGAAGAACATACCATATTGGATTATTAGGAGCTTTTGGTTTCATTGAGGCTTGCTGTGCAGAAAATATCCATGTGTGGAGAACATACCAGAGTAATCTGAATATTCATCCAAAGCATGAAGTGGAAGCACAGAAGTGGAATTACAGACCTGAGTGTTTGAATTGCCCCAGTGTGTTTGTCATTGGGTCAGAACTGCATATTTTCCTTTTATTTGCTATTGAACTCTACTACAGCTCTGAAGGTATTTTGACAGCATATTTTCATACCTTGAGTTGACAGGTTATGCCATGATAAAAGATTGTTAGAGTTGCAATCTGTAATATAACTCAGTGGAAATTACTCTAAGCCTGATAGATTTTCCTGGATAGACTGAGAACCATCTAATGCACGTGCCTTACAATGCTGCAGTATTCTTCTCCCCATGTCAGACTAATACAGTTTTTGAATGTACTTTTATTTCCAGTATTTGGCCCATTCTTCAGTTGCACAGAAAAATATATGGATATAGTTTAATAATACTGCAATTCATGTTTTTTTTTTACCTTTTGTTATCTGCAAATTGAAAACCCAACTTTAAAATATTTGCTCAGGTCTGAAAATTCTTTTTAGGTTGTCTGTTATAGTATGGTAATTTATTGATTGAAGAAAGGATTGTTAATCTATTGCATGACTGAATGTGATGTAAATGGAGAAGGGATTGCCCTGTATGTTCTTCATTCTTGTACTTATGATTGCAATAGATTTCTTTCACTTCTTTTGGATAAAGTCATCTACCCTGTATTATCAACTGCTCCAGTAAGGAAGATGGTAACTCTTTGACTTGGTAGCTGGGTCTAAGGCAGTTTTAGAGTTTGAGACCAGGCAGAGAAATTAAAATATCTTTTCACATTTGAGAATATTTCGGATAGAAACAGGTAGCTCTTGGCTTGTTATGCTCATTTTTTTACTTTTAAGATTTGCCTTTGGATTGAAAAGGAAAGCAGGCTTGAAACCTGTCCCTGATACAAATAAACAGTAATAAAATAATTCTTTCAGGCAAGAGTGGAAGCATTATGCTTCTCCATTTGTATTTAGATCCAATATATCTCCACAGCACTTGCAGAAGAGATACAGGATAGTCAAGCATTACTCTTTTTATGAGAGGCACTGCAAACAAATGCCTATTTCTCCACCCAAATTCTGAACTCAGATGTGACTGTGCATTAATTCTTGAGCACAGGGCAATGTTTTGTGCTAAGCTGTTCAGAGACAGATGAACTGTCCTTGGAATTCAACTGGTTCCATTTGGTTCACAGCAGCATCTTCTCTACAGAGAATGCTTCCCTTGGCACTTCAAATCCTTTTAGTTAGACTGTAGTTGAGCCAAAAAAAATTCTGATCATCCTCAAGGGGAGTGAGTAGTGACTGTCCTCAGGATTCCTTCAGCCTTTCCCTGGCAGCAACACAGCAACTACACAAAGTATTTTGTGAATGAATTGACAGTGTCCAACCATCTCAGCCTCATATGTAGGGTAGGGTATTTTTTTACACTTAAAATACTCCAGTGCGATTAATGTGACAATAGATCTTAGCCTAATTTATCCAGCTAAGCTAGTGGTTATGGGGCTGTGTGTTATGGCAGAGTACAGTCAGTCTGAACACACTCTGAAACTGTGAAAGATTTGTATATGAGCAGGTGAATAGCTGCTTTCCAGAACAGTTCAGAAAATACCAGAACCTCACCATTTTGTCCTGTGCTATCACTCATGTGAAATGATAGTTTTTTTCATTGTTGTCACAGTGAATCCATATTGGTAATAGCCCATGACTCTCAAGGGTCACACCAAAAGAGAAATTAAAATGCTTCCAATAACTACTGTTTTAAGGAGAAAATTCCTGAGCACCTAGGTGTGAGACATTCCTCTAGGGAAAGTCTTACAAATGAAACAGTGATATCAAAGCTTGCAAGAGGATCTGTCATTAACAAAGAAAAACAATTCAGTCCAACAAGCAGCATTCTGATATTTGCACAACGAGACAGCCAAACTGCTGTGACCAGAAATAGTCTTCAAAGGATATCTTCCCCTGGAGTGTTATCTGTGAAGCTCAGATCTTCAGAGGTGTAGAATTCCCACATCCCCAGACCCCGTCATGCAGCCTGCCTGATGCTGCTGCCCTCTGAGATGCTGAAGAGCATGAAATTCAGTCTAGAATCTAGAGGCAGTCAGTGAGGCAGAAGTTCTGTCTTTTAGATATCTCTTAGCATATCCACTTTAAACTCTTGGCTAGCAAGCTATTTGCTCTTATAAATTGACTACATGGCAGGGTTGAAGCCCAGCATATTCCCCTGTCCAGTTTAAAGTAGGATTTGTGCACAGCTACTTCCGTGTGTATGGGCTTCCTCACCCAACTCAGTACAATCTGAGCTCCCTCCATTACCATGCAGAAGCAGAGGAGGTTGACTTTTTTTTTCCTTCTATACTACAAGGACTCATGACTCAGAAAGCAAAACTTACATTCATCTAGAACTTACACTTTTTTTTTTTTACAGATCAGGATTATAACATGCTGTAACTGAATACAGTTGAATGCATCACTATGTAAACAGTAGCTTTTCCTGAAAATCTTCTCTTTACATCCATGCAGCTTAGAGGTGCCTGAAAATATATTTCAAGTAGAGATGACACGAATTTATCTTAAAAAAGGATCCTGTACAAACCTCAGGATCTCCCTTAGCAGGGGTTCCATAACCTCCTTAGAATTAGGTATTCCACTACTTGATGCATGTGTTTAGAAACTGCTCTTTATATATACCTTGCTGAAAATTGAAATGCTTACTTTGTATCCTGTCTCCAGTGATTAAAGAGATAACTTATTTTGGATGGGTAGAAATTTATTCTGTGGTGCTGTGGTTTAACCCCAGCCATCAGCAAAGCACCACCCAGCTGCTCGCTCATCTCCCCCTGGTGGGAAGAGGGAGAGAATCAGGAAGGTAAAAGAGAAAACTCATGAATTGAGATAGACAGTTTAGTAGAGAATGCAAAAGCTGTGTCTGCAAGCAAAGCAAAACAAGGAATTAATTCATTACTAAAGTCAAATTGTTTCATTGTTCATATTTGCTTTGTTTACTAAACCAGTTACTCTGATTTCTGTTCACTGGATCAGTTACTCTTCAGAAGAAAATTAATACTTTTACGTAATATGTTTTTGACAAACAAATGCTGGCTGTTTCTTGTTGTCTTCTTTTCCTCTAGTGCTAGTAAACGGATCAATTTCGTGGTAGTGGTGTGAGCAAATGCAAAATTACAAATTGACTTGAGATTAAAATAAAAATAAATCAAAGTGGCTTTTTAAAAATGAATGAATGAAATACAGGAAGAGAAACATGCAAGATGAAAATTTTATTTGATTTTCAAAATTCTTTCATTTCAAAATTCAGGATGGAAACATTAATACTGCAAAATGAAATTTCAGCCTATCGTAGTGAAATGGAACTTAGTCATTTTATTAAATTAAATAATATATGCTTAAGAGATTAAAAATTCCAGAGGTGTATGCATCTAACAGTTTTCCTGCAAAATTTGGACTCCAATGCCATAGCTCATGGGGAGAATTTGATCATTTCAATGATTGGAATAGAATTTAGAAATCACATTCAGAAATTCTTGAACTTTATCTATAAACTTGAAACCCTATTAAATCCTAGTTCACATCTGGTTTCTGTTAACTTTGGTCTATTATATCAAAATACGAGAACTCTCTGCAGAATATTGTTACAGAAAACATTAAATTTTATTGGTATCTGCATTGCTATTTCCTCCGCTGCTAAAAAATATTTGCTTTTCTTCCTAGACTATTATCTTTTAAATTATTTTTTCCACATTAGCTATTTTAATTATTTCAAATGATAAATCAGCATCAAAGCCAATGAAAACAGTGCTATCTCATGGAAAATTATAATTTGTACATAACATCAAATTTCAGTTGAAGGTTATTGCCCTCTGAATTGAATAGCATGTTCTTTGACTCATTCGGAATAAAGGCGATCACTTCAGATTTCAATCAAATCATGCTGTTCTACTATTAATTGAAGTAGAAACTCGGGGTGTTATCCTTAGCTAAACATGAGATACACATTGCAGTTACAAATACTTTTTGAAATGGGACTGGATGGTGGCTACAAAGACTGCAGGAGAGGAGAAGCTAAGAGCTGGCAAAAAACACATGAATAAATGCATAATGCTGCCAGCATGTATTCACTTAAAGCTCACTTTGCCCACATAATTAGATACAATTCTGCAGATGAGCATTGCTTGTGTATGCAAGGCCTTAATTAACAGGCTAAACAAAACTCTCTTGATTTGAAAAGAGAGCAGATGAACATGTAATTGCATATTCTTATCTTGTTACCACTCCTTTACTTGTCCAAGTGCAAAATAATACAAAGAGTAGAGAGTATCTCCTAAGGTGTGATTTCATCCTGTCTAACTGATCTACAGCTCCTGTGTGCTGAGCTCTACTGGTTTGCTGAGTAAAGCAAACAGGATTTCCATAACTGAGACAAAGTTCATTCTGTGGGAAAACCTTAATGCAAATTGCTAGTAATTAAATTGTACAGATATGAAGCATTCTTTTTAACTTTCCCCTTCTAATATCCTGTAAAAGCCTGTTTCTGGTTTGAAGTCTGAGGGAAACCAGCAAAGCAATGGGTACATTGAAAATGGAATATTATGGACTTTATTAAAGCTTCTTAATTAAAGTCTCTAGAAACATTTTGAAACATGAATCCTTCCATGCAGATGGTGTTTATTATTACTATCACTTTTGCTCTTTCTCTTTCATTGTAGAAAGCTTTAACTCACATGTATCTTGCTTTACTTTAAAAATAAGTTCTGTGAAAGGAATCTTTGGTCCTTTCCATTGCCCATGTGATGTTGTTGGAATACTAATAAGAGTAGCAATTTTTTTCCTGAGATATAGTTCTGCTTTTATTAAATATGCAGAAGGAAGACAGACTGTTGGTTTCCTGATCATAAATGTTCATTTTCTATGAAAAGTTAAGCTCTGGGAGGAGTGACATGGGCAAATTTGAAGCAAAATGGATTCCTAGAGGAGCCTCTTCTAGAACTAAATAGCTGTTGTAACCCATGATTTTTTTGATTTTGCTTTCCAATAATGTATTTTAGGTATAGTTTATGAGGAATATATCAATACATTTAAATAGAAGTCACACTGCTCTGTCAGCCTGAATCTGAGAGACAGCACTAGGTGCACACTGTTTTTCTCATAGGAAGTCTCCTGACTTCTATAAATAGACAGTTCTGATTGTTCTGTACTGAAATAACTGGCTAGAGGTTTAATTACTCTGAATAGAAAACACAAGTAATGGCAGGCATTCAAGCTCTCCTGAACTGTTCTGCTTCCTGGGCACTGGCTTGGAAGCACACCAGATCTGAGGGTACATTTTCCTTTCCTTCCCTTAGGTACATTCATATTGATCACTCTGATGTATCCTAAAGGCAAAATACATAGTGCAGCATATCCTCTGGAGTCAGGGATCAAATTCTTCCCAGGGCAGGATGTGTCACAATAAACAAGGGAAGGAAATGAGCTGCTTTTGAGAAATGGAGTTCCCTCCAGCTCCCTTTCAATTTGCACACAACTAGGCATTGTGATTTATATGTAATTATAATGATTTATTCTGAGGTGTTTACTAGTCAGAAGCATAACATCTTGCTTATCTGATAATTACATAGCTGGTGAGGTCATTGAGTAGGTTGTTAGCACTGCCAAACTTTTGCACTAAAATGAGGTATTTGGCTGTACATTTCTTTAATGCTTCGTTTGTTTGCTATCTGTGACATTTTTATCTACCTGCAGGGTTTTTTTGTTGTTTCTTTCACAAAGAAGCATGTAGTGAATCTGTCTTGCCTAAATTTCATATTGCCTAATTACTTTTATACCATAATACTGGTTCTCATAATGTGAAATTGAAGAACTTGTTACAGTAATAAATGCAGCGTAACTGAAAATTGATCTGTTCAGCTTTGTCGCACTACTTATAAACATAAAAAAGTGATAGTTACTTTCATAGTCCTGGATCCATTCTACACAATCAGTTCATTACTGTACTTAACATAAATTGAGTGTTAAATCTCCTTAAGTGGAATTTTTACCCTGCTTGACATTTGTAATCATGATTGGGATAGGAAAAAAATACATTCTGGAGAAAGAAAGAAAGGAAATAAATAAAATAAATACCTCTGTGGGCCATCGGTGGGACCAAATTAAGGAGCTAACCTAATAAAATTAAGAAGGTATCACAGATGGATAGCACAAAATATAGCTAGAAATATGTGTAATCTTCCCAACCTTGGGAAAAAGAACCAGCCTGTCCCTGAAATAGCTATTGTGCAGGGAGGTTTGAAACCTGATTCTATACCCTTGGATGCTGCAGTGCTTCTCTGACTGTGCTTTCTGTTTGTAAGTTCATTATTACTGATTGTCTTTCTGTCAGTGAAATAATTTATCCTTTATTGAACATATTCATGGTGTCCTCAACAGCTGTAATAATTCTGTTGTGAACTGCCATCATCTCTAACTGGTCCAGATAACAAAGGCTGTATACAGAGGAAAACAAATGGCCATGTGAGGAAGCTGTCCAAGGTTATTTGAAGGAACAGTGGCATTTCTACACCACATCACATGCTGAGATATGAGCAAGTTCAAGACCTATTTGTATCTTCAGGTCAGCTTTGTCCCAGGAAGGAAGCATCACATTAGCTCGGAAGGAGCAATCTAATTCCCACTTGTGCATCAGTTCTAGATCGGGCAGTCTGGTGTCTAATATTTAGGAATCCACCGCACCAAAATAACACTGGATACATGTTATAAGCATGCATGTTGAGAAAAAAAAGGAACTTAAAGCGGCATCGTGTTACCAAACGTTTTAATTTCTGAATGATAAACAGGTCAAACAGCAGGGTTTGAATGTCAGTAGGCAGGAATAACAGGGAATTCCCACTGTGAAACACCTAAATATAGTTCCAAAGCTTGAACTGTGGTAGCAAGTATGTCTTTTATCCTTCTGCCACCTGTAGCTGTTCACGTAATTAGCTCTCCAACAGTTTGCTGTTCTTAAGGATTTTGCTCTAAGTATTCTTTATGCAAATAAGAATTGCAAGACATTTTCTTTCTCAAAGTGCTTCTTTTCTTTCCGGATAGGTGGTATGAATCCTTGGGATCTTTTCATCTGCTTATCTTCCAGAAAAAATGGTGGTACTGGCTGCTTTCAAACAGAAGATTTGCGTAATCTAGAACTTTTCCAGAAGGTATGAGATTGTTGTGTTATCCTTTGTGGGAATGGAAGGACAAGCCAGCCCAGATTTTCAGTTCTCATTCATAAAAAGAGAAGTATCTGCTTTTAAAAGGTGCCTCTGGTGTCCACAGAAGTCAGAGCTTCAGGCACATACACTGAGGTTCCCTGGAGCAGGATGCCATATCAAAGTGTATGCAAAGTAAAATTTTCATGGCAGTTACAGTTTGCTAGAAATATACATGCTTTGAATGTGCTCAGATAGTAAAGCACCCCAGGCTTCTGCAAACTGCTTTTTTCTCCTTCTGCCTCTTTACCATATCTGAGCCTCTAATGCTGTGCAATATAATAATCCTGGCAGCATTCTGCAATGTCCAGATGTGTCACACATGAATAACTGAGACCCAAGGTGATCAAAGGAACTGTCCAAGTTCTCTCAGGAAGTCTGCAGCAGAGCAGGGACTTAAACCAGATGGCCCATTCCTCTGGAAAACTTTAAATATTGAACTAACATTACTTGCTGCTGGCATGTCCATTCCAAAGTGCAACAGTGTTTTTCTGCAGAGCCTGCCTGTGATTCAGCTACATAAGCTTATTTCTGATCCCAAGCACAGCAATTCAAGAGGCATAGGGTATTTCCATGCAGGGAGAGACACTGGCTGGTAACTGGACAGAACAGAGAAGCTGCAGAGACTGAAAAGAGGGCAGGGAATGGGTCAACACTCAGCAGCCAGAGGGAGAAATATAGGCCTGAAATTTTGCGTTGTTGTGGACATGGAGGAAGAGTCCACACCTTAACTTCATTATTCCAACATTGCAGGGAGAGCAAAGTTATCATTTCCTCTTGACACTTAAGGGAGTTTTGCACATGAGATGTCTCTGATAAATGAAACACAAACTCATTGAAGGAATTTTCCATTGAAGAAAAAAGAATGTTTTTTTGAGTGAAATCATTAAAGCTTTTTTTTTTTTTTTTTTTTTTTTTTTTTTGTGTACAGGTAAACCTACTTCCAGAAATCCAGCATTTTCTTTGCAGAAAAGAGGGATTATGCCAGATAACAAAAGCCTTTTCAGGTAATCTGATTTCTTCAAATCTGAATATGTGATGATGGTCTTTTAATAGTTGTCACAGGAAGTTTCTGAAGTGAGACTGCCAAGCTTACAATTTCATTTTATTTTTGGCCATGAATGCATAGAGAGAAAAAATGATAGATTGATAATCTATTTTAAACACACTTAAATATAGATTACAAGTATGCAGTATCTTTCCAGGTAAAGATACTGCATTGTTCAGCTGTTGCATATTGCAGAAATAATCTGGCTGTAAGTGTCTTGGTTTTGGACTGTTTTGTGTTAATATAGTATTGGTATTTACACTTCTGTGCCCTGGGTTTGGTGTAATATGTTTGTTCAGCTTTACAAAAATGTTGTGGCATGGAGAAGGAGTAGGAGTCAGAGCTTGGTTCCCATCCAGACATAATTTACTGATAAAAAGCCTTTATTGTGTATTAAGATCATCAACCAGAAAAGTTTAAAGGTTATGGGCGAGCTTCCAAATAATTCTAATTTACCATGGGTAAATTTAATCTTTGAATAGAAACTGGAAAAAAACTGTTGTGCACTCTATTAGGTCTATTTAAACGTCCCTCTCTTTCCCCCTTTTTATATATATATGCTAAATTTAACAGAAGGAAAGGATTCTCTACATCTCATTTAACCATTTAGAAGTTAGAAGGTACCTAACTGAGATAGTGACTCATGAGTAAATTTGAGCCTAGGACAAAGGGAGGGACAGAGGGAAAGTATTTAAGATTTAGTTTTATTTCTTATTATCCTACTCTGGTTTGACTGGTAATAAATTCAATTAATATCCACACATTTTTTGCCTGAGTGCTCTCTCCCTATTCTGACTCACAACCATTTCATAACATTTTCTCTTGCCTGTCCAGCTGAGTGATAGAGAGGCTTCAGTAGGCACCTGGCGTATAACCAGGGTCAACCGACCACATCTTGTCTTCAGGGAAGGACCATTTGTAAGCATCTTATTCCTTATTTATATTTTAGTGCTTTCCTGGCAAAGAGAAAAGGCCTTGTGACTGATGTTGAAATTCCATTGAAATCAAAGTAATACATGTGCTTTGCAGCAGGGCTCTGAATCTTACCCACACAGCAAAGGAGGATTATTCTAGGACTCCACTGAAGAACTATCATACAGAAAAAGGCCCATCCCTCACTTTTCTGTAACCAATAAGAAACGTTTTGAACTTAAATTAGCTGAAGTATTTTAAAGTAAAAATAAAATAATCCTATCTCTTAAATCTAGATATCTGCAAATCAGCATGTGGCCTAGGGCTGAGATAGCTATTTTAACACAAGTTTCTCATGACACTTAAGATGTTATGGAGAGTCCAGCTTGCCCAGTAGAGTGGGCAGATTCAGCACAGGACCCATTTCCTTTTGGTCCAGAAGCTAGAGGTTCAGAGGGATAACCTGTTGGTATTTACAGTAAGCAAGCCCAAAAGAGCATTTATTTTCAGCATAATTCAGGGTTAGGTGTATTGCTCCACACTGACTGTATAGACTACACTGATGTACAGAGAGGAATGGGAACTTAGACTGTGGTACACAGTGGGCTCACCACTGTATAGACCAGACCTCGGTTTCAACCCATGAATTAATCCCATTCAGTATCATTGGATATGTGACATGGAATTTAGAATGAGTGGAACTCATCCATAAAAGGAGAAATTAGAATCAGAAGGGTAAATAATTTGGTTTCAGGTTCAGTGGACAAAAAGGCATAAGTTAAAGCAAACTAGTCTAGAAGTGACACTTCAGATATTCCTCCTTCTATTCGTCTGATAAAGCCAGCTCTTTCCAACAACAGCAGAGTTGACAATTAGCAGGATTTGTTTGTTCCACAATTTTAAAATTATTCCCAGAAAGAACAGTTCTCGTCAGTACTTCCTCCACAGAACAGTTTATCTCCTTTCAAATCAGTTATGTAGTCTTTCACTCTTGTGTGTTTCAGTCAACAGGGTTTCTCTGCAATTCCTGTTAAAGAGGGTCGGCTGGTTTGTTATTACTGTCATTTAGTCAGCCTACAAGGAGCCAAGCAATTTCCTGTAAAAATGAAAACACAAAGAATTATGTTCTCTAATTAAAGACATAGTAAGTTGTAGAAAGAAACACCAGGCAGCAGGGTTGAGAAAATGGGATTACTGGATTTACTGTGGCTACGACTGTGTTGATGTTGATAAGCCGTGGTAAAGTGGTGTGGGGTTTTTTTAACCTTATTTTATTTCTTGTTGTGCAACTCTTAAACTGCTAGGCTTTGAATTTAAGACAGCACACCCATTCTCATAACCCTGTTGTATAGGAAAGGAAATTATTTATACAGAATATTAGGCCAGTGTTTGTTTCTTTGCTCTTTCTGTTTAATGGAAAATGTTTTTGTCAGTCTGACATTTCATATTGCTTCTATCTATGTGGGGCAGGGAGAAATAATGAACATATCAGTGATGACTGCTTTTTAGGAAAGAAGCTGGGAAGAGAAAAAAGTTAGGAAAATCAGTCTGGAAGAAGACTAGAGGAGCAAAAAGGTTAAAAATACAAGCTGTGTGTGGATAAATTGGATTGCCATTGAAGACAGGGTTGCTGGAAGATGGGCATGTGGATTTGTGGCAATAGATTTGTGATGAGACATAAGACTAGTAATAGATCTTAGAATTCAACATGGAAGACTACTTGCTGCACAGTCTGAGAGGATTGTTTGAACTTCTGCTTTTGAAGGGTAATTGGCCCAGTTTTTGCTCAAGTGCCTGGTGTCTGCTCACTGTATGGGACTTGGACCTTGAGAAAGTTCTGATATAGCTAAAGGATAAGCAAGGAAGGCTCCTGAAATTTATTGCTCAGGTCGGCAAATGCTGAAGTAGTTGTAGCGATCTGGAAATGAAATCTTCCCACAAATGACCTAGAAGCTTTCTGAGGTTGAAGAATGACTGTCAAAGAGATTTCAGGTGTTCCTACTTGATAGCCCACCATATATGGGTTTAGAACTGGGCTTGGCTGCCTCCTGGAACTACTCCTAGCCAAGAGATGGAGAGGACTAAAGTCCACCATGTGAGCAGAATTGCCTAGGTTTGGTATAGGGCACAGGAGAGGCATCCTGATGCATGCACAACAAATACTATATTTGACAGGTTTTGCCCGGGAAAGTAGTCGAACTGCTTATAGCAATGCTTCCCTAATTTTCCTGTTCCCTAAGGAATCCCAACTAGTCTGTCTTTCCATGTAAGCATATGTCTCATTTCATCACTTCCAGTGCCCAGCCCATGCAAATCATTGATCCTTTTTTAAGTAATACTTTTGCCATATGCCTTCCTTCTGTGTTTCTATTTATTTGTGTCACTAGTGCAGAGACTTTATGAGTGTGTGCCAGCCTTGTACAGTCCCATGATCTCCTGCTGGGCTGGCCAGCAGTGTTAATCACACAGAAGGTCTTGGGATAGGCATGGGCCTAATGAAATTGTACAGGAGGGAGAGCCAAGACAGTCCAGCTGTGTGACTGTGCTCCCACTCTGTGAAATGCTTATGGTCTGTGCTAACCCTGTGCTGGCTCTCTTCTCCTGCTGCCTATCGACAGTGTCCTTGGGCTACTCTGGAGTCAACATGAAAGGTTATGACCTGAGGGTAGAAAGCAAGACACAGCAGAGCCTCCTGTGGAAGAGAGAAGTTATAGATCAAATTTATTTTCTGTTGTAACAATTCAATATCTGTGAGACAGGAACCTAATTTTTTATAGAGAGATGCATTTCTTTTGGCAGCTGTCCCTTATAAATATTTGTACACCAGGTTTGATCAGGTTTGTGCCTATTACCTTTCTGCTACTGAAGTTAGTAAGAGCCTCAAGAGCAGCCAATAAAACCAGCATTTGATTTTTTTCTGGTTAATTTGATTATAAGCTATGTAGGGCAGGAATTTCATTGGTTTTACAGCAGTGTTAAATCTCAGCTAGGTAAGAACAGCAACGTAACAGCAAATATTAGTAGTCTGAAAGAAGTAAAGCAGTCAAATTAGTTAATTACTTGGCCTATACTCTTCTGTATTCTGCCCTGTCACTAGTACAGAGTTGTGGCTCTAATTATGCAACAGTCAGCCAGCATTTTCACTGGGTTGCTTTCTCCAAAGTTTTAAAGCTTATCTGTGTAATTAAGTTCTAGTATGAAGAGTGCTCACAGAAGAAGCAGCCTTTCTGAAAAATATTGAAAAAAACTTGGAAAAAACCTCTAACTTTAACTCTTAGGATGCTTTAGGAATGAATAAACAAACACTATACTTAATACTGTAAATACTGATTTTCGTGCACCTGCCGAAGCACAGGCGCAAAAAACATGGTAAGTGATTAATCTAAACTGAAGCTGCATTTGTTGATATTTTAAAGGGAAAAACAAACAGCACAGGAAAAACAAATGTAGCACTGTCATAGTTTTATCTTTTTAACTCTGAAACTTCATAATGAATTTCAGTGCATTTCAACCCACAGTTTAAATTAATTTACTACTCTAGATCTGTTTTGCTATAAATTGTTTGGGTTTTAGTACTAAACCTATTTAGGATAGTTTAAACTTCCAGAAATGACAAGTAGTTTGACATTTCTTCATTCTAAATATCCAGAGTGTGTTGCTTTGAGATTAAGTGTATTACAGAGGGTGGGATCACTGCATTTGTTTAATGTGAAAAGCTTTTAAGGGCATTTGAATCAGAAGTCAGCAGTGGGCAGGATATTGGACTTGCATCAATGTTGACATCGCAAATAAAGCTCATAACACATATTAAGACCATCACATATTACGTTTCAAGCAAGAAACCATATTCCAGTGAACTCAATGCAGATTTTTCAAGGACTTCACTGGGGACCAGGATTTCCCCTAGTGTTTCTAGTTTGCTTCAAATATTTATCATCTACTTTGATTTTCACGGCCACATTTTTCTAAATGCATAGGTCATAAAACTGAGTGCTAAAGGTTCTCTCTCTTTCTTTAGCAACCTCAGGGCATAATGTGTAAGCCATAGTACATTTCTGCCTCTGTAGTACGTAGTACTAGTCTTTGTTTCAGTCTTTTCATCCAAAAATCAAATGGGCAACAGGAGGTGATTGAATGGGATAGATCTGCTTTCTGTGACAAGTCTCAAGGCATGTAGTGGCAGAAGTTCCAGTGAAATCATCCATCCTCCAAAGTCAACTTTGAAAAATGGAAAAAAATTGCATTTTCAATCCTAATTGATTTCACAGTTATGCAGCTTCGAGTGGGTTGCTGTACCTGATTGAGCCAAAGGTTACTAAGCTTTATTTTGATCAAAATTCCTTGTCCTGGAGGACTCAGAAGTCTGCCTAAGAATCTGTGAAAGCTTTTTAGGCATCTCCTGATGTGGAGCAATCATTGCAGCTGTTAAACACACCTTTCCAACCTAAAGAGGCTGGAAAATTGCCCATCTGTAGATTCTAGAAGAGGACCAGGTTGTAGCAATACAGCTTGCCTGGTCTGTATCACAGATGAGCTCTTTGTGCTCCAGCAGCCCACACCAGTAAGGAAAATGGATGGTCCCAGAACAGAATGCAATATGGGGTTCTTCTGCCTCACTGAGGTGCCCTGTTGGAATGCAAACCTGCAAGGCTGACAGAGAGGACTTGTTATCAGTAGTTCCTGAATAATGTACTGTAGAAACTGCTGACAAATGACATGAGGTGCCATTCTCTCTCTTCTCTTTTTTTTTTTTTTTTTTTTTTTTTTTTACATGCCAGAGAATTCAGGCTCCCTCTGGAAACAGACTACCACTGAAAATCTAGGAAGATGTTCATAAGGCTTCTATGTAGATGGAAAGGCTGCTGTACAGTTTCAGCCTCAATGTACTTTAAGGTTCTAAAGCAATGTTTCTTTCCTGCTAAAAAGAAAAGCAATTGGATGAATACCTTGCAAATACAAATGTGCTGAGTTTGCAATTTCATTTATGAAAGAAGTCAACAATGTGCTGGGTTCAGAAAAAAGCACAGCACTTGTTACATTTCATTCAGTCTCTAGCTTTGTGCTTCATTAAATAACCAGGAGCTCCCACGGTGTCACAATTGCTCTTGAAATATTTGCAACAGGTCTGACAATTGATGAGCACTTGAGAAACAGAATTACCTTCTTCTCACAAACAATAGTCTTAATTGTTCCTTGCTAAATGTTTGAAGTGTGTAAAATGTAGTCCATTGATCTAAATTAACTAAAAAAACCATATCATAACCTTCCTTGTAACATCAAAGGATACCATAGAAGGAAAGATGAAGAAGAGGACACATTCTTATTCATCTTCTGTTTCCTTCTCTTTCAACCAAACGTTACTTAGTTCAAGGAGTAGGGTATTCTCCTGCTGAATTCCTTGCCTTTGTAGATCACCAGATGTTTGTGTTAACCTAAGTGTTCCATTTGCTACCAGTCCAGGTGGCTGCAGTCCGGCTTTGCTCTAGCAATTCTTAATTTATCCAAATGCACTTCTAGCTCTTGGTAAACCCTTTGTTCAGCCACACATTGCAACTCTTAAATCAGCTATTCTTTATCGTGTGTGTGTGTAATCTCATGTTATACTTCAGAACTCTGAGCCAAAGACAAGTAAATAACTTGTGAGCTGGAGATGGGAGAAGGAGCAAGAAGTCATAGCTGTGTAAAACACTTGAAAGGCCTCATCAGATGTCAGTGAGGCTGCTGCTTTAGGGATCAGTTGTCACTGGCAACTGATCTGTTTGGCTGTTGTACTTTGAGAGATTGCAGTTGATATAGCAGCATCTGCCACTGGTTCGTGTGACAGAGGTGCTTAATTTTCTTTGATCTAGAGGTGACTTGCTTTGGTGGATTTTATACCTCCTCTTTGCATATGCCATGCAGGTGTTCTTATGTCTCAGGTCTGTGTTTTACCTGCTACTGTGTTTAATGTGTGAATTCAGGTGAGAACATGTAGTGGCCTCCTTACTCATCAACATGACCTCACAGTGAACACCATAGGCAGAGGTAAAGTGGTGTTGTTGTCAGTGTTTTCAGTGGTACCATTCCAGAGATGTCAGCGTCAGAAAACTTCTTCAAGCCAGAATTTCAAGGAAATGAAGCTTTGTGTTTTTTTTCAAAATGAAAGCAGGTATCCAGCTGTAGGTGTTTTGCTTTACACTGGAGCATCAAAAATGGCAATAGCAAAAAGTACTTGTGGCAAAGCCTACTGCTGCTCCTCAGGAAAAACAGCACTTTGTGCACTGTAAAAAGAAAAAATTATATCCTTTTGTTTATTTTTTTCCTGTGATCTTTAGAATCTGCTACAAAAATGACTATTTACAAATTACAAATTATATGATTTGGAATTTTGAAAGAGGGGATGTAGTCTGGACATTGTATTAGGGTTTCTAACTTGGTTTCCCAAGCTGCCTGACACATCAACTGCTGAGCCTGCTTCACCTCTTCCACTAAAAAATGTTGATGTTGTTTACATACTTCAAGAGGACTTCTTAATTAACAACAGCTTGTAGAGTGATTTCAAGATGGAAAAACATGGCAATTACTGCAAACAGTACTGCACTGCAGGCTAATTTTCATTGATGATAAAGTTGATTAACAAATACACAGCTCTAATAAACACTGTTACTGCTTTTGAGTGCAGGAGCAGGTGAAGAGTTGCCATGAGAACTGATGCAGCTGAGTGTGCTCAGTTCAACACTTCTGATGTCTCTTTATTATGATAATTGTGTTCATTGATTGCTAGGAGTAGATCTACCAAAGTGAGAAGCTCTCACTCCCTCTTAACTCTGCCTGATGGTGTACATGCTCTGTGACATCTCAAAGCAGTAAGCACCTAGTGACAGTCTCACTTCTTCTTTGAACCCCCTTACGATGGGCTGTCTCCCAAGGGGATGCCGACACAAAACCAATAAAGGGGGTGTAAGGCCCCATACAAACAGAATGCTTTATAGAAGAGGCAGAATTTATCAGCATTGCCCTTTTTTAGTTTTCAGTGCTAATCACCAGCACCCTGAAATTTGTTTAACCTTCTCTTCTTTAAGCCATGGCAGGTGATTTTGTTTGTTTGTTTGTTGGTTGGTTGGTTTGGGGGTGGGGATGTGGGTGGTTTTGGGTTGGTTTGTTGTTTTGTTTTTTTTTTTAAGTTGCAGTTTGCAATTCCTTAGGGCAATACTAAGGATCTTTTACCCTGTAGTTTGAGAATTCCAGGACTGTTCTATTTTTCATCTGTGCCTACTCATTTGTTTTACTTTTTTGTATCCAGCTCCAAGAAATGGTCCACTGCGTAATAAAAAAAAAAAAATTAATGTCAAAATAATATTTTTTCTTTCCCTGAAACAGCTAAAACTCTCATTTAAGAGGGATAAATACAGGTACACAAACCTCATCTCGTTATTTTCAAACTGTCTTGTGAGTTGTTACTGCTTTAGCAACACAATTAGAAACATGTTTTTAAAAGGAAAAGACACATTGCTTTCTCTTGTGTAATGATCTGTACAGCCCTTCTCTGCCATGTTATTATTTTCAGTAAAATGTTTACTTTCTTTTAAGTACCTAAAGTGATGCATAGGAGTAGTTATATGGGACCATTGCTAATTGCCATGGTGAAATGACTTTGTCTATCTCCAGGGTAGAAATTGCCATAGAAATATGCCTTTGTGTCTTTACATGAAGTCAGATATGGAAAAAATTACAACTTGATAATAAAGATCTGGTTCCTATGCATACTCAGAAGCAAGTTTGCTAAATAACTTATTTAATGGGAGTTTACTGTCTTCCTCCTGTTGTCACTACACAGGCAAGTCACTGTACCATCAAAAACCAGGTAGTCACTTGCAAAGTTCAAATCAGTTATAATGTATAACACAACAGAAGGATGTCAGTGTGAATATCATTTGAGCATGATGTGTTCTATTAAATAACTGCCTGGTTTTGACTGTTAGAGCCTTTAGTGCTGCCAAATGGTGCATGTAAGGCAGAGGACTAGATTAATTCTAGATCCCACTTGAGACTGGAAGGTTGAGCCGAGCTGATCTGATGAACGGCCAATAAATACAAACAATGACAATGTTATTTTAATAGGCTCTCTGGGAAAATGAATAGTTTTTTTCTTTAAATGTCTGTTCAGAGGTCACACGAGGCAAACAACAATAGTTTTATTTTTCATTTCATGTACCAAAATTGAGAGTGCATGCTCTAGAAAAGAAGCTCTACAAATAAATTCATAACATAGCACAATGCAATATGTCATTAAAAAGAAAAGTAATAAGGTTTCGGAATAATTTGAACAGCTTTATTTTTCCTGACCATTACTTAAGAACTGGAAATGTGAGGTGTGTTAATGAAAACTACCCTGCATGAAATAATGACACAACATAAGGGCTTTGTGCCTTTTTTATCAGGCACAGTAAAAGCAGAAAATACATGCCACCCCTTGACTGGTCTCACATCACGATATTTTGATTACTGTTAATAGTCACTTGCCTCAATAAGCTTGAGAACTGTGGTACATCAGTCCTGCTCCCACTGTGTTTGGTGGCAGAACTAAGACTCCCACAGGTTTCAGTACCTGCAAATTGTAGCCTTAATGGTGAACATAGAAACAAGGATATGTGCTTATTTATTAGGCTATGTTATTACAGTAGCAAAATCCCTTGGTCCTTAGTCAAAGAAATTTCTTATCCCCATTATCTGTAATTAGTCCTCCGTGAGAAACTAAGTTTTGGTATTCTATATTTGGAAATTAAGTATTTAAATTTTGTTGGTTTTTTTTTTTTTTTTTTTTTTTTTTAGAAGGAAAAAGCCAATGCTTTTTGTATGCAGTATTGCTACACTCACCTCTAAAGTGGGAATTGCAGCTAAGCCTTTCAGCTTGCAGCTGGAAGGGGGTGCTTGGTGGGTGTGAAACTCTGCTAGCAGATCCAAAAAGGTTTATCATCTTAGCATTTGTTATTTTACATTTTCATCTGTTGTTGGTAGCTTCTCTCTGTCTATTGTGTTTTATACATTTGATCCTTAGCAGCAGGAGTCCATACCTGCTTTCAGTGCTCTGCTAACTTCCTTTCTCATCCCCTTGGTACTTTTTCAGACCTGCAGCTCCCACTTGTCACCCCAGACTGTTCTGGTCAGCCTAGACTGTCAAGGGCCAGCACCACAAGAAATGTGTCCCAGGGCAGCACAATGACTGAGCAGGCACATCCCTCCCATCTACAGCACTGGTGGAAGCAGAGCATGAGCACAAAGCTGTAAGTTAATGATAACCCACCCTCCGAAACTGCCTGTGCTTCAGCACACAATTATTTGGGAGTCAAGGATGCAGAATGCAGTAAAAGAGGAGACTACAGCAGATGGAGCACTTGGATGTATTGCATCTCATACTTGCAGAATGTTTGTTTCTGTATTAGCCATGTATGCACGTGGTTTGGGTGTAATGTCTAAGTCTTTATATTGAGGCATTGAAGCATCTCAACAGAAACAGACCCAGAGACACCCCTGAATCTTTAGGCCTCATGGTAGCTGAGCTGTTTTCAGCTCCTGTCCCTGCTTTGCCCCTACCACAGACACACATATGTATGTAGTCCTTTGAACAGAGATCCTCCCTTAAGGTGAAGAACCAAGAAGTACTTGATAATTTGTCTGTTATCAAGTCCTGTTTCCTACATCGCACTATTTCACAAATTTTATGTTCTGAGGACCTGCTATTCTGCAGAGGAGAGAAAAAGTTCTCTTTAAGATAGATGTTATTAGACTTACTTAACAGATAGCAAAATTGAGGTCTGGAAAGGCCACATATTGCTAAAAATTGCACAGAAATTGAAGAAGAGCCCTTTGTCTTTTACCAGTAATCAGTCTTAGAGACCCATCATTTCTACAGTCATCTTCCCATTGAATTTTCTATTAGGTAAACTGGTACTCAGAGATTTTAACAGACAGATTAATAACTCCATTGTGAATACGCACAAGTATAGCCCAGATTTCCCCAAGTAATGAGCTTTTAAATAACAGGTTTTTTCTTGGGTTTGCTATGTTTCCTGTTCTGTTTCTATGCTGAATCTCTTTGCGTGTACTATGGGAGCTGTAGCCCAGATTTTAGAGAGCTGTGTCACTTCTTAAACAAAGTTGTTTGCAGAATTCTTAGGCTTTACTGATTTATTATGGGTTGTTTCTAGGTATCCTAGTCTTTCATAATATTTGGAATGATTGTATATGGCTTTCATTAGGGGAAGTATGCAGCACCACATGTTTCTGTCCCTTTATTACAGAAGAAAGTGCTAACAATAGTGCAGTCTTTCCATAGGGTTGGGTAGGATGTTCTCAATTCACTACAAATCAGCATTAAATAGGATACCTTGACTCTGCATTTCTGTTATTTAAGATGTTTGGATTTCTTCAATGTTTAGTCTTGATTTAATCTTTCACTTTGAATAGCCTGGATTTGTAACACTTCATTATTCTCAAACATCACTCCCTTCAAATATAGTTGCTTCCTGTGTTTGGAAACTAAGAGTTAAAAATGCTGAAATCAGTAAAATGACGTGATATAAAGCTTTGTTCCAGTCTACGTGATTTAATTTGTGTTGCTTAACTTGGGGGAAAAAGGACTAATTTCCTATTTCCACTAATGTCACTATTTCACTATTTTCTTATAGCTCATTTGCAAAATAACTGTAATAATGCTACATATACATATTTTTATTACTTTCCAGGAATCAAGTATCAGCTACATCAGACCACAAGAACATTCTTAAAGCTCAAGACTTTTCTGTAATCATCAAAGCATATGTGCTTGTGACATCCTTAACACCTCTACGGGCATTCATCCATTCAACCACCACTGTCTGGCATCCACCCAAGAAGAAACATTTTACCCTAAAGGTAAAACATTTAATTTCCTCAGTTTTCCATCTTTCAGGCAAAGTACCTAGACAGAAAACTAGACAATATATTTCTTGTCTTTTACTTCTTTGTTATTAGCAGCCCACAGCCTACAGTGAATATTCTTTTAATGTACAGTTTTCATTTCTCAGAACAAGTGGGGCTTGCTTCATGAAGCAGGAAAGCATTGCCCTGTGCACTGGGGGCCTGGGATTTGCATGTCTCCAAGCCCATTTTTATTGGTGACATTTGACAGCAGTTGCAAGATCAGAGTTTTCTCTAAAGCACAGCAGTGTGAGTGCTGCTAAAGAGTAGCAACTTTTGCTGGGATATTGAAAGTGTTGTGAAAAGGGAAAGTAAATATTTAAAGCAGTTTGTTTAGATTTCTTTTTTAGGTGCAGTAAAACAGACTAGAAGAGGGTCAAGGCACTTCTAAATAAGGGGAATGAAGTATACCATGGGTAGGCTGGTTCCCCCGTAGTCTTAATTTTATGAAGAAGGATGTTTCATATGTTCCTTGGATTAATTCTGGACATTTCCAAGTGCATAGAGATTCCCCTCTCTCTCCACATCTTGCTTTCTCAGTAGTCCCATGGATTTGAAAATACACTTTCCCATTCCTTTTTTCTTCTAGCAGGGGACTGTGCTTGTAACACATCAGCTCTTTGTGAAGAAGCTACAGTTGTGCCGCTGCTTCTTCCCTTTTGAAGAATTAAGGTCACAATGTGGCAGTGATTTCCTGAGGTCACACAGATGCAGCTGTTAGAGGATGGGTGTGCTTTGCCCATGTAGCCTTCTTGGGAAGGAGTGGGTTACGGCTTTGGATCAGTCTGAGTGTTGTGGTGTCACTGTCAGGACTGTTGATGATATCAGCCATTTGGAATGTTCTACAATTTTAGCTCTTGCCAAGTGGAGAGCCTGGTTTAAGCTCATTATCTAATTCTAGTCATTGGAGAAGCAGACACCTCTAGAGAACAAATCATCCCACTTAATTTAAACATCAGTTTTGGAATGAGTTTCCTGGTGAAAGTGTTTGCTTCCCTCTATGGGTTATGACATTCTTAGAGAACGTGGCAAATTCTAGATTGCCAAAATTAGGTTAGCTGAATTACTTCTCTCTTCTCTCCCACTTAAACTATGGAAGCCCATGGAGATGTATTACTTTGCCATGTATTTTCCTCCATTTACATTTATGAAGAGTAATGGTCACTTGCTTTCAAACCCTGGGATTCAGTTTTGCTTTATGTTTATTAAAATAGCACAATATCCAGCATCAATACTGTTACAGCTGAAGTAGGGACTGCATTGAAGGCTAGTAGTCATTAGTAATTGTGATATGGCTCTGAAAAACAATTCCCACTAGAGAAGTCTGCTGAACAGGGTGCCAGCCACCATTTACAGAGCACTTTGGCAGCTGAAGAAGCAATACAAATGATAGATGGAAGTAGCAGTGCATCTACAGTGGTACCAATCTGTTTACTGCTGTTGTGATGTTCCATAGCTTCAGACAAACTCATCAGAGTTGTGAAAAATACACAAAAGATAGGCACCATTTGTGAAAGCAAGCACATTTGTAGTGATGTAGATATTGAAATATAAATTAACAAAATGATGGAAAATAGAGTGTGTAAGGGTGCCTCTCAGCACAGTGTACCCTGTAATGAAGGGGACAGGGAGACTCCAGGAGAAGGGACACACTGGGAATTCAGAGAGTGGCTAGAAAGCACTACTGGGAAAATCATATAGAGGGTCTATGATTGACGCAGAGGGAACAGGAAGGTCACCCATCAGAAAATACTTGGGAGAAGGTATGAATTTAGCCATTGATATCCTTAGTTAAAAAGATTTTGACAAGTTTCTCATAAACTTCATGGAGCCTCCATCACTTGCCAGTGTGACATACAATGCCAGGAGAGTCATCTCTCCCAAAGCAGCCAGTGGAGCAATGCATGCTTGTACCAGCCAAGGAGCCTGCTCCAGAAAGCTCCAGGTTTCTGCCATTTCTGTTGTGTAGGATTGAAATTACCACATTTTGAAGCTTCAACCAATAGTCTATAAACAATAGTCTATACAGACAGAATCTCCAAGACCTATTTTTTCACTGATTGACAGAATACCCATCAGGTACTCAACATACCTAGAGAGGAGACTTTGGTTTGGAAAAATTTTCCAGTGTTTTTCCACAAATGACTGAGGTTTTGTTTTTTTGGGGTTTTTTGTTTTGTTTTTTTTTTTCTTAAGGCAGAGATGAGAATAATTTCAATTATCTGTTTTCAGTAATGTTATACCATAATTTAGAGTCCTCCTCAGTTTGTATAGACCTCTGGTCAGGAAATATTTTCTCATACCAGTATAATTACAACATTTTTAATGAGAAATTCATCGACATTTGTGGTTAACTTAGTTTTACTGTCACAAACTCAGTATGTTAAGTATGTTTAAAATTTGATCTCCCATGTACAACAATGCCTTATGTTGGCTAGGAGTTACTAGAATGTGGGATATATGAAAGAGAGATTTTTTAAAAAAACTGGAGATGGGGTATCTACATGATATCAATGATTGAGAGAAACTGTGTAAAGAAAAAACAGGAGTTTCATTAAATAATACTGTGTTCCCCACTGCCTTTTTGTTAGTAAACTATTGTAAATTATTTTTGCAATGCTTATTTTCTTTTTATAGTCATAGTGGCGTGGCTTCAGAATGATTCCTTGAATAAGCATTGGTCAAATGGCAGTTCAGGAAGAGTTCAAGTGTGTTTTGCTCACCAGCTGCCAGATTTTCTCTG